>NW_009707588.1:0-10342 GCF_000703405.1 Apaloderma vittatum | reverse complement strand
GGGACAGTATCAAAGGCTTTGCTCAGGTCTAAGTAAATGACATCAGTTGCTTGTCCTTCATCTATTAATGTTGTGACCTTTTCATAGAAGGCCACCAGGTTTGTCAGGCACGATTTGCCCTTGGTGAAGCCATGCTGATTATGCCCAAACACCTTTTCGTTATTCTTGTGCCTCAGCAGTGCCTCCAGGAGGATCTGCCCCATGATCTTGCCGGGCACAGAGGTGAGACTGACTGGCCTGTAGTTCCCCAGTTCTTCCTTCTTTCCCTTTCTGAAGATGGGGGTTATGTTTTCCCTTTTCCAGTCAGTCGGGACTTCTCTGGACTGCCATGACTTTTGGAATATAATAGAGAGGGGTTTCGCAACCTCATCCGCCTGTTCCCTCAATACCCGTGGGTGTATCCCATCAGGTCCCATGGACTTACACACCTTCAGGTTCATCAGGTGGTCCCGAACCTGATCATCACTTACAATGGGCAGCTCTTCCTTCCAGCCCCTGCCATTATCTTGTGTGACTCCGGGAGTGTGGTTGGAGTCCTTGCCAGTGAAGACTGAGGCAAAGAAGTCATTGAGTACCTCGGCCTTCTCCATGTCACTTGTAGCCAGTTCACCCGTTTCCTTTCTAAGGGGGCCCACACCTTCCCTCGTCTTCCTTTTACCATTAATGTACCTATAGAAATTTTTGCTATTCCCCTTGATCCCCCTGGCTAGATTTAATTCAAATTGAGCTTTAGCTTTTCTAAACATCACACTAAAGAAAATGCACATAACTGCTGTTACAAGTAAATGGTATTTGGGGAAAAGAACCGTTTTCTCTCTCCCTGTACCATACTTTTTTAAACTCTGATTCACTTAAAACCATCTTGAGTCAAGTGTAACATTCTCATTTACTACATTTTGTCACCTTACAAAAAAGTGACGCCGACAGAAATTTTACCATTCTTGTTATCATTCCTTATTGCTTACAAAAATATCACCAAATCCAGGTAAATCAGGGTAGGTGCGGCACCCAGAGCCAGCAGTAACATGCACAGTACTGACCACCGTGGGACTTCACTCATCTTAAAATTAAATTTACTACCACTGTGTTCTTACAGCTTGAATTTGTCCTTTGCTTCAGCACTTTGTTGAACTAGGGCATGGGAAGAAAGGCAACAGAAACAGTGGTCAAATATCAGGTGGATTTATGTTTCAAGCCATAGCACAAAAGACAGATTTGAAAGTAGTAGTTTTTCTGCAGAAAGCTTTGCATAAACTAAACCCAGCAGCTTACCTCTGTTTAATGATACTGTATTTGTGAAAGCTTCCCTGTAAAATGGATCTGCACAAAAATATAAAATGCTTGGAAAAAAATCGTGTGGTTTTTTGTTTATCTTGCATTTTGGATTGTTCTGTGAACGGTTCACCAGGTGCTGTAACACTCTTGATGTCATACAGACAAGTATTTGCACCCCCCTCCCCCCCACCAGAGTTAGGATTTTCCCCCCCCCCCCCCCACCAGAGTTGAATGGCTTGTGGATCAAAGAATAAAAGCTTTTAAGATGCCTTTATCACCATTCTGCTAGAATCTAAACTGATAAAAATGGTAAAGTCAGATTATTCGAACTGTGTGTGTATTAGGAAATACAACTGAATATAGATTCAGGAGACTGAGTTTTAATATTTATTTAGTAAAACTCACTATACAAACAAAAGTTATCACAACAGTGTAATATGCAAGGTTATAGTTTCTCCTTCCTTTAAGCTGCTTCTTTGCTTCAGTAGAAACACATAGATATATTTACAATTTCCCTTCAAATCACTGGGATTTCAAATATTAAAACATACCTGGTAAAATAAGCTTAAAATAATTTTACACTGCTTGAAAAAAGATTTGAGTAATTTACTCTTACCAGAGTGCCATTGTTGCACAGTATTCAAAAAAATGAACCACCACTAAAATATTGAGTAAAACATTTAAAAGTACATTTATTTAAAATGTGGGCAAAATATCAATATAAAAGAAAATAGAGTATAAGAAATAAAAATAAAGTACAAAACATTTTCATCTTCAACATCCATAATTTAATAGATAGCAAGCCCTTTTATTTTTACATCCAAATTATACTTTTGGCTCAAGTACCATCATTTACGTTAAAATGTTTAAAAACAGGCTAACCATGATACCTAAAGTGGGCTCCTTTAAAATGGTAGTATAATACAAAACATAGTAAATTATGTTTCAGCATAATAAAATTACACATCCTAAAAAAGATGCAGTTTTATTTTTGCTTTCCTGCTTTAAACTGCTCATCATCCCGAGGAAAACAGCTGGAAAACAGCATCCACAGGAAGTTTTAGTTGCTTTGTACAATGGCTGAACAGCTAGATTTAATGCTCCAAGGATTCCGAAGCAGTAAGGCATCTACCCATCAAGTAAATTTATATGTAAGTTTGTTAAGAAAGAACAACTTCAAGAAATGACTACAGAACAGAACTTAAATAGAAAATGTGCCTAAGGACGTAGAACCCACACAGGTCCTTCCATTGCATTTATCAAACAGGGTTTATAATCAATCTTCCTCAGTAAAAAGCTATTTTCCTTATCTGCAAATAACTCATAACAAATACGTTCCTTAGTGAAAAGGTTTTTTTTCCCGGTGCTTAATAATATTCTACTACGTCTTTCTGACAACCCCGCCTCCCACCTCCACTGAAGTATTTCCTATCAAAAAAGTAAGTCCACTCTGAATTTAAGCTAAGTTTCCGGGTGTTAACCTACCCTCCTATCAAGTAAACATTACACATCCAGATAATAAATAATTAGTTCCTAATAATCAAAACCTTCTAGTAAATCACACGTCCCTAAGCAGTGGACACAAAAAAGGATATGATTCATAATCCAGTGTTTGAGTAAGCACACCAGTCAGGACAAACTCAGCATTGTGGACATCTGGAAATTTCAAAAACATGTATACAGTTCACAGCTTACGGACATTTTTCCTCAGTCTGCACATGTGTCAGGAGGGGCCATCCTGTCCCTTTCTGCTCTCACGCAAAGGTGTAACAGAGTATTAGCCCCCCACCACCAGGCCCTACTGTTACCCATCGCATCACAAATACTAGACTTGCCCATGCATGTCTTTATTAATTAACAGACCATGTCTTGGGGTTCTGCACCAAAACAAAAACAGTCAAAGTGAAAAAAACCAAATCTTTAACTTGAGGAATACAGAGACACTAATCTTGTCTCACACAGGACTGAAATCCCAAGTTCAAGCCAACCTTTCCTAAAATTTATAGAATCATAGAATCATTAAGGTTGGAAAAGACCTCTGAGATCATCTAGTCCAAATAGCTACCCAACACTACCGTGACCACTAAAAACCCACGCCTCCACTCAGAGCCCAGAATGGTGACCCGGTTATAAAATCCCTCTATTAGAAATATCTGGCAAATAGCTGGCTAAGACTTCTTCATGGTTTGCAGAACAGGTCATGTGTTATCATCTATCTCTGTTATTATCTGCAAGCTTCAGAAGATGTCTGTGCTTGTAATATAAAAACAATACTAATTTGAAAAAGCACAAAAGAACCGTTATACTGTTCAAATTAAATTAACATCTTATACATACCTATGCCTCTTGCAAAATATTCTCGACATAAATGAAGGTCATTTTCACAGGAAATCAAGATTATCTCCGGCAAACTCTAAATAAAAGAAACTAACTGTAAGCTCAAAACAACACATTAAGGTATCACCAGTAAATTTTAGAAAGGAACACTCTACATACTTTATTCTGCTTATGCTCCATGAGTTTTCGAAAAGAAGGTTGCTTAGATAATACTTTTCCTCCTGCACATTCCACAATTGCTTTCATGGTAGAAAGACTGGGACAAATTCCAGGTGTAATGTAAAAATACTTTCCCTTAAAGAAGAAAAGAAAGAGTAAGAAAAAAATTATATTGCTAATTGATTTCTGCAATGTTTTAGGTTTTATTATAACGTGACGCTTGTCTTATACAGTCATGGGGCAGGCTTTGTAAGCTGGTATTAGATATCACAGCTTATGGCAACAAATTAATCAGCTGAAGAGTTGTCCTTAATTACAACTGGTATTTTCCCTGGAGGAGCAAAACCACTATTTTGATAAATTTGAACAGCTTAGGTGTGCCTATTTTAATATCTGGAAAAATAACAACCAAAAAACTTCAAATGACTACTGCTTAAAGTATAATCTTTTATTTTTTTTAAAAAGAAACAAAAAAGTAGCTGCAGCTTGGTAAAACTTATAGGAACAATATTCCTTGCTTCTTCAAGCACATGGATGTCTGAAGTATTGTGAAAGAACTTTCAGTTTTTAATTAATAGCCAATATATTACCTTCTGAACAAAAACTACCCAACTACTCAGCAGAGACTGATACAGGTGATCAGATCACAAAGTAAATTATCTCGTTAGCAGCTAGGAATAAAAAACATAACCTTGCTAAATGGACAGCAATGATGTAATGTAGTATCTAGACTTAACAGTAGACATAGTTTCTTACTCATTACGAGTTGTAAAAATACCCCTTTTAGGTGGGTTGCTTGAAACAGAAGTCTCAAATTGTTATACTGAAGAATCCCTAGCAACTTGGATCTTCACACGCCCCTTCACACTGTAATGTAATTTTAACTAGAAGCATGAAAACTATCTTGCACCATCCTCACAAGCAGCTGGGTGGTAAGCGCAGTCCTCATGGAGAATCAGACCAGAACTCCCTGAGGCTGAAGTACAAACTCAACTCTCAGACCCTCATTTTTAACGGGCAACTGCCATCCCAACAACGCTTAGGTAGAAAACAGGCATAGAGTAAAAAATGAACTATAAAACAAATGCTTCACTTTATATGCTAGTCTGTTTTATTGCCCTTGGATACAAAAGCTGTGGTCCCAATGATGAAAAGATTAGGTTGAAAAGCTTCAAGTATTTAATTTAACCTGCTTACCTTGAACAGTGGAGCTACTTGTGCTCTCTTTAGAGATTCCTCTAAACTAAAGCAGAACAGCACCTCAGCTTCAGCATCTCTGAGCACAAAGTTCTGCTCATCTGAAAAAGAAAGTTGCACGATGTAACATACAAAAGACCAAAACACCCACATAACCCAGGACCTAACATGTTTAGAAAATAGTGATGGGAGGGTGATTCGAAATGGTGAACACTCACTAATTTTAACATGATTATAATACTGCCCTTTATTAGGTGTCCTACAGGGATCATCCACGATTACTCACAGAATAAAAGGGTGTGTGTACTTTACCCTTATGTATCTAGCAACAACCACTGTCCTACAAAATCACTTTTTCTAATTTATTGGAGAAACTCGCGAAGTTTTGTTTATTGATTCTCTACAAAGGAGCAGACTGATCAGGAGCAAATCACTGTGACAACCTATGGGAGCCCAGATACTGCCTTCAACAGCTCACACAGCCTTAGCACAGTAACCTTTCCATCTGTCTCCATTGGCCAGCTATTCAGCTGATTTTTCTTTCTTCCTATTTTTTTTTTTAAATTAGGAATGGAATTTCAGTCTCAACTTCATCTTTCCAGAAAAAGATGTCAAACACATTTTTAAATTACATTTAATTCAAAACACCTAAGTTAAAAGAAAAAAAAAAACTTTATGGAGACCAAATTGCTCTTTCCAAGGAAAATTCTGATAACCTGCAGGAGATGGTGCTAATAACTCTTCCATAAGACAAACAAAACCAGCAAGACAATTTTTTTAAACAAGTGCCAGAATTTCCATCATCATGCTAGGTACAGAAGTGAAGGCAGACAATTAGCTACAAAATATTTCAGCAGACAAGTACTTTACGTACTAGATCAAAACAGTCATCCTTCCAAATTCCCAGACTTTCTTGATTTTCTAATAGCTTTCAAATGGACTGATTTCTCAGTTCACTGATGCTGAACCAAGCAAGTTACCTTCTCCAGATTAAGCAATAAACCAACAAGCATTTTTGTAAATTATCCATAGATTTAAATCTTTGTATGGTTAGGCAGCAATGCTACATATTTCCTCCTTGCAAAAAAATACATAAAACGCACAAAACAATCATAAAACAAATAATCACCCTTTAAGAAGATTTTCTTCAGATCCAACATGTCTGTCAAACAGACCAAAACCATCTATTCTGTTCTTTTCAGTTGTCAACAGAAGAGCAGTGTAAACACAAAGTCAGTATCTTCCAGCGGTGCTACAGTACTAGACCAATTAGCTTTAATTATTTAAATGCATTTTTGTATGTATTTCCAACAGTCGCTTAACTCCTAACAACTTATATTTTAGAAAAAGTATTGAAACCAAAAGTATTTGGGGCTTGAAAAGTAATGTAACCATAGGTAAAAATCTGTAAACGTCTATATGGGAAAGAAATACAACACTTGACAACATTCAACTATTTCATCACTCTGAAGGAAACTTTTCAAGTATTTTTTTACTTCTTTTAATCAATAAACCTTGTGTTTACTACAGAAGTTGATACTAGTTTAACTTACCAACAAACTTCTGGCACTTGAAACACTCTTCTAACCACTCCGGGGTAACTATGTGCTTGACTACAGAAATTGCTGTCAGGAACTTGACAGTTCGGGTCACTTTACTAGCAATTAGATGGGTACATTTCTGGGCAGATTCTGCTACTTCACCTCCAAGGATATACAGCTTCTGAAAGTTGCAAAAAACACAGATCAGAATGGAACAGTCCTTTAAAAAATGGAGGAAAAAATGAACATCAGCATCAATTAACATCAGCATCAATTAAAACTAAGCTACTCATGAAACAGTAAATATAGGTGATTTCTGTGTTACAGTCATTCCTTTACTAAAGCTGATTAAAGGACAGAATTTGCAGCCACTGAAAATCCAGGTGCTTCCAGACGCAAATTTCATCTGGCCAAGACTGAAAGCTAAATTCTGCTTCTGCAATTTTTCAGGTTGGGGTTACTTTTTTTAAGCAAAAAAAGTAGCTACAGAATACAAAAAAAAAATAAATCTTTTTTTTAAAGTGAAACATGCTACTAAATTTAAGGAAGCAGAAAATTTAATAATTTTGCTCTTTTCTATGGAAGGTAAAATATACACTGTAGCAAGGAAAAACTTATTTTTTCCAGTCTTTCCTTTGAAGAGAAAAGCATCTCATGAGAAACATGTATTCTTTAAATATACTAGTTCCACATGTGCTTTTGACAATACTGAGTAATCATCCTGTTTTCCTTTTTGGCATTACAGACAGCAACCAAACTAGGAGAATCTTGTGTCTTATCCAGTAAAACCATCACTACTTTTCTCACCTAAACTTAGTCATCAAGTTTGCTGATTTAAAACCAAATGTGGAAGGGGCCTTCTTTCTTTTAAATGCAATTATACAGACAGAAAAAACAAGCACCACAGAAGCATAAAGTAGTTAAGTGAAGCAGAACAGTTAACAAATGAAACTCATTTCACATGTATCTACACTCTAACCTCAGCCCCAGTAAGCATGGGGGATTTTACCCACTAGATGTACGTTAACCAAGTCTTAGCAAAAATTCAACATCAAGGAAAAAAAGTTAAACAGATGTTTCACTGCAGTTCACAAGAGATAAGCATGAAAGTCACCTTAATGTACTGTTGAACTTGCATAGGTTCAAAGCCTGTGAAGAGCACCATCGGTGTCAATTCCGGAGTGAGTTTTTTAGTAGGTGGTGGTAGGTCTTCAATCCTACAAAATGCATGAAATACACCAGAATGTGAAGTGTGAGCCCAAAGTTGTATTACTATTATTTTAGAACTAGACAAGTGCACTCTTGCAACTTTTACAAGTGGAAGTACTCAGATCAATGATAATTAGGCCTGATCAATCTTCTACTGAAGGAAAATTTGCTATGCTGAGAACAGGACGTTTTCTCTTGATTCCGTTCTGTCCCAGTTCTCTTACTACTTCATGAAATATTAACTCTAGTCCTTATTTTAATCCTGCCAGTTGAGTAGCTGGCAATACACAAAAACCGTTGACAGTTATTTCCACTAGCAGGGCAAAGGACAGAACCAGACTGATGGCCAGCTGACACTTCTGCGGGCAAGTAAATGAAGGCCCGCTGGCACTGATCACTCGCTGTCCTTACCTTGCTCTTTTGGAAGATGGCTGAAGACTGGATTCATTTTGCTTTGGTTTCAAAGGCAACCTCACACCCTGAAATTAGATCATCTACATGTTTATATTTGAACTGAACAGGGAAACAAGCTTCTAAAAGAGGAAAACTATCCACTGATATTCTGACACTATATTAAACAAAATTAAATACAAACAAAAAAGACACTACTGAATGTGTAATGTTACCCTTGTTGCTTACACAATCAAGTTAAGAGCAAAGCTGAGCATCAGCCCAAGTTCCTCCATAAAGTTATGTGACCATTTAAGCATACACGAAATAAAGTATTGTTGGACTTTTTTCCCTTTAAATAACACTGGTAATTATCAATGGAAATCACAAATAACTAAAAGAGAAAGAGACCAAGAAAGCTCTTCGTTTGTTAAATACACAAACACGACAATATTCTTCCAAGTGCTTAAATATTAACAGAAAATATTGGCACCTGTGTTTTAAACACTGGCGTTGCCTAACTACACAAACAGAAGCTCCAGTGGATGCTCAGGTACTCACTGGATTGACACTCCTGCTTCCCCAGTACAAGATTAGCTGCTAGAGCGTTTGCCCAGGGGTAGAGAAATGGAGCTCTTAGGCTCTCCCCGACCTGAGCAACTTGAAACCACAGCTCTCACCTGCAGGAGCATGTGACATTTACTCCTTTTCAACCTTCAAATCTACATCTGAAATTTAATGAGGAGTGCTAAAGGCATGTGACCAGAAAGATGGGCAGCATTATTCCAGCCTTGCTGAGAGGACAATCCTTTGGGGAGAACAGGCCACAAGTTTTTTTTTCCCTGCTCTCAGGGATATAGCTTTTTTATGCAGGACAATCACTAGTAAGAGCCGCTGGAAAGAAATGTTTAGAGTGCTTACTTTCTGACAGATATTTCAGCTACTACACTATGAAAATGCACAAGGTGGATGATATCAACATCTGACAGAGGGCTGTCCTGAAAAGAGGACCTCATACTTCAAATGCCAACACAAACAGAAATGCCTACTGTGAAGGCAATGAAGTACCTTTCCTGACATTTCCACATTCACATTCTGTTACCAAGTTGCACTCAAAACCCTTACGTGGCCTGATTTTCAGAGTCAGTACTCACTTGAAAAATACTGAGCCCTTCCTACAGATCTGATGTAAAAATCCAAGAGTAAAGCACTAGCTCCAGATGTCTCATAAGTAACTCGCTTTTGTATATCACAGTGCAGGTTCTTAGTTCTGTGAAAGATTATTTATCAGATTCCTCAAATGAATTAGAGACAATCCTCCGCAGGAAGAACAGCCAGGAGGGTCAGTATGAGTCTCTCTAGCACGTTGCTCACACCATATACACACGTCCTCGCCCACTGAAATCACTAAAGAGTAATCTTATAAAAAGAGCTTCATATATACAATAATTCAACATACCATTAGAAGTTCTGGTGATACTTTTATAGGGACTCTCCAAGCATCTAAGAAATGAAGAACAAAACAAAATTGAAACTATTACAAAGTTATTCATAACAGAAGACAAATGCTTTTATTGATTAAATGGGTATATATAAATACCATAGAACACAGGATTTTGGGAAAGAAACTCTTACCCAGAAGATTTAGAACCAGATGTTGACTAGGAGAAAGTGGATCTTGAAGACTGAATACTGTGTATCGACTGTGCTGTATCTGCCGTAAAGCTTCAAAATTTCCTAGCAGTATGTCACAGAGCCACTGTGCATTCACACAAGGTATTCTCCACTCTTTAGCTTTCTCATACTTCAAGCCACTGGGCCTATTGTTCAGAGATGAAATTAAAAAGAAATATATTTTCACGAAACAGGTAAAATAGAAATGCTTAGTAATAAACCTAAAATACTAGTATTTCTGTATTTACTTTAACTTTGACAAAAGTAGACTCTGAAAAAGTACTTTTGCTTTATATGCTAGAACAAGTCAATTAAGGGAGAATTCCTGCCCTAAATGGATCAAAGTTAGACCTAAATTTAACTTAATTTTCCCTCCTCCAACATTTTAAACTAATTATTAAATATAAAATTAAAAAGTTTACTTAAAGATGATGTAACAGACAGCATCACTTACAAAATATTGTAAACCAGCAAAATTAAAAAATACTTTTGCCTGTCTTTAGAAGGCAAAATTTATCAGGTAACAGTGTGCAGTTGTATTGGGTTGGCTCAGCCGGATT
>NW_009707587.1:44329-57509 GCF_000703405.1 Apaloderma vittatum | reverse complement strand
CCAACCTAGGCCATTCTATGATTCCATGATATTCCTCCAACATACATTTTTCCATCTGCCAGAGCATGATAAAAAAATGATTGAGGGAAAGAATCACCAGTGTTTCTAGCAGCTGGCAGTTAAATTTGGTCAGATATAATGTCAAACTATCCCAGTCCTGGAACTTGTCTGCCATACAACAGAATCGCATTGGGTCATCTGTATCCAGGTCCTTTTGGGAATGTAATAGATAGGATACGATTCTCTTAAATGTCAAGAGTAATATGGAGCATTTGTCCTGTAAAGCAAGATTTTCAAGTGGTGGCCCATGGGCCATCTCTAGACATTAGAGCACATCAACAAGATCTGACTCCAAAGCTACCCATCCTTAGAACAGACCTAGGTTGTAGTGTTAGTCATCAAGACATTCAATGTAACCCAGAGTGAAAATATTCTAGCAGCTCCCATTTGAACTGTCTCTGCTAGGAATCATAATACCTGCCACCTGCATTTTCAGCTATTTCAAGCAAATAGAGACTACTGTCATCAATAATGTGGAAGTCAGGAGACTTATTCTGTGCAGCATATATGCTGTATTTCATATTTTGATGCTATGTCAGGAAACAGGTGTGCCCTGAGACATCAACTCCATTAATTCATTGAGAGCAGCCCCACAGAGAAGGACTTGGACGTGCTAGTTGATGAACCAGCATTGTGCACTGGCAGCCCAAAAAGCCAACCATGATCATGGCTGCATCAGAAGATGCGTAGCCAGCAGATCAAGGGACATGATTCTTTCCCTCTACTGTGCTCTGGTGAGACCCTACTTAGAGTGCTACATCCAGCTCTGGAACGCCCAGCACAAGGACATGAAACTCTTGGAGCAGGTCCAGAGGGGGACCGCAAAGATGATCAGAGGGCTGGAGCACCTCTCCTACGTGGACAAGCTCATACAGTTGGGTCTGTTCAGCCTGGAGAAGAGAAAGCTCCAGGGAGACCTTATAGTGGCCTTCCAGTTCCTGTAGGTGGCCTATAGGAAAGCTGTGGAGGAACTGTTTGCGTGGGCATGTTGTGATAGGACAAGGGGCAATGGTTTCAAAGTAGGGCAGCCAGATTTAAATTAGACAGGAGGAAGAAGTTCTTTACTTTGAGGGTGGTGAGGCACAGGAACAGGTTGCCCAGAGAAGCTATGGAAGCCCCCTCCCTGGAAGTGTTCAAGGCCAGGCTGGATGGAGCTCTGAGCAGCCTGGTCTAGTGGGAGCTGTCCCTGCCCATAGCAGGGTGGTGGAACTAGATGATCTTTAAGGCTCCTTCCAACTCAAGCCATTCTATGATTCTGTGATTTATACTGTTAACCATTTTGTCTGTATGGACTTCTCTCTCAAGCTGCTGTCACTGTATCGCTCCAGAAAAGGATGGACCCTCTTCCAGAAACAGATATATATTCTATACCTAGTGCTGTACGATCCCATCCCCATCCCCATCCTGAATGACATCCCTTTCCTGAATGGTTTTGCACATGCCTCTTTTCTTTATGCACTGGATTTTTTCTTCTCTGCTTCTAATTCAGCTGTGTCTCTACCAAGTATTGGTGGAAGGATTTATCTTGTGTGCCTGCTGCAACTGAGCCATAAGACCTCATCACAGCTGCTAAAAATAAGTGCCAATTTAATGGTGAAATTTATCTTACCCAACTCAGACATTCAGTTTGGGATAGAATGAACTGTAACCCTGGAAATGCCTAGTTGTATCTGCAGTAATGTTAAAGGTACTTCATGTAATAGATTATCCATTATATCTTACAGTTCAGTTAATGCCAAATCCCAAGTGTATAGGCTCCTCCACTCCTCTTTCTTCTTTTGCGGTACCGTAATGGTCCTCCCACCCAAAATTATGTGACTTCACCTTGTTAGACCTGAAGAACATGCAGGTACTTCAGGCACATGTACTCCTCAAACTGGACGCATTCAAAATCTTGTGTAGCAGCCCTCACAGCCAAGAGAATGGTGTTAGGATGATACTTTTCCTCCAAAATGAATTTATACTTTATAGTTGTCAGGACTAGACTAAGCTTGCTTTTCATACTACATAAGCATTTAGTAAAGAAGACTCTCTCCTTGCCCTCAGAAATAAACACAATTTTATGTTTCTATGTTTTGTGCTTCAGTATGGACTTTTGTATTTGGTCTGCCAATTTCCAGAATGACACTGTGCTTATTGAACTACTTGGTATTGCCTAAACAGCTTTGAAAGCAATTTATAAGCCAGAAAGTAACATCCAAGAGAGCCTTTAAAAATACACAAGAGGATCTTTTCATTACATCTGGAAATTAAAAGCGTTTATATTGAGATCACATGGCAGAAACTAAGGAAGTAATTTTTAACATGCACACTTGGTTAACATATTTGTAGAAAAAAAAGGAAAAAAACATGATATAAAAGTAAATATCTTCAATTTCTTCTAATAAGAACAGTTTTATTAATGGCAACATTGTATGTATAAAAATCTATAAGAATCTGAGTTATTGCACAGTCTGGTGTCTCAAGTCAGTGCTGTCCCACATAACAACAAAATTAGGTAGAGAATGCTGCAGCACCCTGGCAAAGGAATCTCCTTGGAGTATATGATGAGGAGGTGGGATTTTGTGCTCTTGTGCATATCTGTGAGGCAAAGCATATGGAAAGACCTTTACTAGCTAAAGGAACATCAGGGTGTCTGTCAAATTGCTTTGCTTTTCTTTTCTTTCTCTAGCAAAACAACTCCTACCTGAGTCCCATGCCCATCATTCAGGCCCCTTGCAGCCTCCTAGCACAGCACAGGGTATGTGTGCTGCTGTGACCGACGGGACAGAGTTGCATAAGTGCTGAATGGCCCGTAGCTGCAAACTGGTGTGCACAGGGCAACATTGCTTTGGTTTCCTCTCACTCTTCCCATATTTATTTCAACAGAAAGTGCATATGCATCGTTTGTTAAATTCTCTGTCAGCTGTAACCACTGTAGAAGTAAAAAGATAATTAATAGGTAAGTTGGCAATGTTTTTGGGAATCTTTCTGAGAGTCTTACATCTTATACGATATCTTCTCAGTCTCTTGTCCAAAACCAAAAAGACACGTAGGCTCAGAGCATGTGCATGAGAGTTTGCTGTGCCCCACATGAAGGAAATATTTCTGTACACAATTTAAGTATTTCTGCAGGTACTTAAGTTGTCTTGTTTTTGAAGTCAGCAGCTTACTTTAGAATATCCTTGAAGTAGCCCAGGGAGATGTTGCTATAAGTAATTCTTGTTTCCAGTGTACATAACTATTAGATAACAACGATCACTTATTTTCTTTAGATTTTGAAAATAACTGTTCTCATTTCACTATGTTTAGTACTTGTATGGATAAATATCCTCAGGGGATAGATACACTTGAATTGCGTGGAATACCTCTCATCTTTGATAATAAACTGTGATCAATTTTTCTTCTATCATGCCATGTATTTACTTATTCATAAGAAAAAAAAGAGAAACTGACATTGTTTCTGTTACTCTGGACTAAAATTATCTCTTCATTGTTAACTATTAAACTTGATTGCAGTCTTCTTACCTAACATGGAAGTAAAAAGCTAAGATGTAAGCATATGAAAACCTGACAAAACTCATACCTTTACATGTACAAAACCTTTTCTATTTTAGTTATTTTTGGACATGCAAAATGTTTGCTTTAAAAAACTTAATCCCTATTTTCTGTTGGGCATGAGGGAAGATTTGCAAAGAGAATTGCTCTTAGTGATTAAAATATTAGCATATGTACTTGTAAGAAGAAAATAGCCATGCATATATAGTTTTAAAATCATGCCATAGTGACTATCCGCATGGTTCAGTGCACTTAGAAATCAGTAAGAGACTTATATTAATTTCAGTGGGTACCAGATGAATTGGTGCTGTGAACCTCTGTTTTGGGACCTGGTCTGCTTTAAGCTTGGGTATATTAATGGATATAGATGTCTTCCTGTGTTCAGAAGTGTAGCACTTAAGCATTTTAGAGAAAATAAAACAATGTGAACTGACGTTCTCTCCTACATAAAATGAAGTTCTGTTAATATTTACTTTGAATGGCTGTTTGCTCAGTGTAGCTAATATGGAGCATAGTCTACTTTGCCCAGAGGATGACATTACCAAGTGCTGAGTAAATGGCTAAGGAGTTATAAAATTAGTTGTTAGAAATTTAGCCAAATGGATGATGCCAGTTTCTACAGACTGTCTGTGTATTCTAGGTATCAAGTAGTTTGTATTTCATTGCTAAGGTGTAACAAACCAGTTGCAAACAAAAGTGTCACAAGCATTTTTCCCTCTATTTTTAAGAGAACTATTGCATTATGCCTTTCTTCTATAGCCGTTTTTTAAAAGTCATATTGAACAGGAAGCACTAAAAAAATACCTTGCTGAGATTGTACTGTTTATACAGTATTTTCCATGCACAAAAATATAATTGTGAATCCAGCAGTGAGCACATAAAGAAAACAACATGTTATTTTTTCTTCCTTCTTCATTCTTATTTTATAATATACTCCACTTCTATTTATAGGCTAATGTTTCACAGCATAAGCTGCACTGTTTTTCTGCAGCTTCCTCACCTACAGAAAGCTGGTTCTCCTGTGCTCAAAGTCCTACTACTTTATTAATTTAATTTCTCGGCTTTCTTTTTTTTTCTGAGAAATAATTCTAGATATGGGTGATTGATGCAGGCTACTTTCAGATGATGAAGGCCATTGTCACTGAATGCACTAAGTACAAAAATAATTGTGATTTCAGCTAGATAGTCCTAATGATGCCCTAATGTGGTTGAACATCATATTATCAATCTTCAGAATAGTGTTTAGATATTATTCTTTAATAATAGCCATGTATCATCAGTTACATGTAAAGCATGGATTTGGGGATTTTGGTGTATGGGGATACGGAAGTAGGAACCATATTTTGATTTTAGGAAATTTATGAAAGTGTAACCACATAGCACTAGCAGTTGTATTAAGAAGCTTTTGCTATTGCTGTTATCACAGAGCTGATCCTTTAGAAGGTAAACATTAAGTTTGTGTGGAATTTTTATAATTAGTTGCTGGCAAATGTATCTTGGTGCTTCTTGTGGTCTTCTGAAGGTAGTGTTTCAGTCTGAAATGTATGAAGAAAAAAGAGCGACCATACCTTCCTCTTAGCTCTAAATATGATTTAAAGTTTGACACTCAGCCTCCTTTTTTTTTCTTCACAGTCATGTTAACTGACATATCTATGTCTTAGGGAGCTGCCATTGTGAAATACTGAGTGGTTTATAACTACAGCCACTCCTGAGTTAGCTCAGAATCAGGGTGAGCCCAAATCCTGAGTCTCAGTGTGCTGCAACCACATACAGGTAACAGGTAGGATCTTGGCTTCACTACACGCAAGTGGCAGAGATCCCTCTGTCTTGTTCAGTATAGCCAAGATTTCACTAATTGAGCATTTGAAGTAGTAATCTCTCTCAAAGGCTGAGTATTATGGAGAGGCATTGGCAGACCAGAGGCTATCCTATTGCAAGTATTTTCCTTCCAGCTGATGAATTGGAAGCAGCACCTCCTGTCAGGCTCTGATAAAAGGCACTGATTGAGGAGTGCTGTTTCGGAGCACAAGAAGCAGCAGCACAGCTGGAGTGAAACTAAAAGTGATAGACCTGGTTTCAACATACAGACCTGAGTAAAAATACTATATAGTGGGCGTATTTCAATTAAATCTGAATTGAAACAAATATGTGTGTTCAACGTCATGAATAAGGAGAGAGGCAAGAATGACTCAATGACCTTAAAGGTATTACCAACCTAAATGATTCTATGATGAGAAAGGAATACAGTGCACATGGGCAGGGTTCTGAAAGAAACACAAGGATAAGAACATTTTAGTTAAGATTTGTATTTATATTAAGTTGCTTTTAGACTTTGTACTTCCTCATTATTATTCCCATTAATGTAGTCTTACAATAACCTGTCCCCATATCTATTTTACAAACAGTGTGTCTGAAACAAATGGATGGAGAGAGTAAGACATATGGGTTCAAAATCAATCTTCAAATGTGGCTGTCCCACAGGGCATTCTTACTCCTCCTTGCTGCCTCTATGCTCCCATGCATGCCTCTGGTGCTTATGAAGCCACAGAAGAGGATGACTTGGGGCACTAATCCAGAAGATATGTAAATCCCCACAAGTGAGTATTTCTGACTGTTTAGCCCCTGGGTCTGAAGTCAAGCCTATCCCAAGAAAAACAAAACCAGCTCACAGGAGAAGCAGGTGGGAGTAGGGCAGCTCTTTTACCAGCAGCTAGCCAGCTGATCAGTTTTGCCATAACATGAAACCTCACTCTTAGTTATTCAGAACTTGTCTTCAGATATTTATGACTTCATCCAGAGAACATCCCATCTGACTGCAAAGAGAGGTGCAGGTGTCCAGCACTTTCAAAAAGACAGGTTCAGTGTCTAAGGCAAAGCATCTCGATTTAGAAGCTGGTTTTGAATGTTTGAGTCTTTGTGATTCACTCAGTTGAGAAACAAGCCAGTGGCACAGTCTGAAACAGACCTTCTGCCTCCTGCCTCTCAGCCATGCCTCTGTGCAGTAATGCTCATGCTAGACCCTGCCATCTCCCACATGCTTTGTGACTCATTCTGCCCCTAGAATTATTTGCACCTGGTGTTTTATTAAGTGTAATGGTTAAAAATATGACCTTCAGAAGTGTTTAATTAAACCACAATAATTTTCTTATCATAAATCTCCAAGCTTTTATCCCTGATATGTTTCAAAGTACCTGTATTCTTCCATGACATTTTGCCCTTGACTATTTAGCAGAAGTTAGACTCGGATGCACACACATGGGGAGGATGTAACTCCCATCTCTCTTACCTCCAGTTCCTACTTGGTATGCCCAGTGTGCTCTTCTTTATCACTATTAAATCCACATATAAAATTTCAGCCTTCCATGAAACTCTCCTCTTGTGCTCCAGAGCAAAACCTCGTCACTGTTTTTTTTTTATTTGTGTACGGTCCAGTGTTGCTAAGCCAGAGAATAATATCCTTAGAGCCGACACATTTTCTATGTGATTTACTAGAACAACAAAGCCACCCGCAGCCCTCATTAATATTACTACTGCCTTTTCTGCTCTGGAATCTTTAAAGTCTTATTCCTTTTTACAACATAATTGATTCCTTGTGTATGGGTTTTGTGTATCTTCGGGCATAAAATTCGGTAGAGCTGACTTTGTGAATGTGACATGCATATCCCAGAAACTAAAAGACAAAACTAAGCTGACTTGCTAGCCAGCTGGAATTTTCTTCTGATAGAGTACCCATCTAGGATTGCTTTGGTTGTAAAGGCATAATATTTACAAAGAAGCATGCCTGCACAATGAAAATAGTATTCTGATACTTAAAATCTTATGTGCTTATGTTTGTTTCACTCCTTCCCCTCCAGACGTGTTTGGAGATTGTAGTTGGAAAAGCACAAGGTCAGTTGCCTGAGAGCCACTAAGGACTGCAGAATCATGGTCTTTTGTTACGATTCTGCTGTCCAGTAAATGTTGCTTGTTTGCTTACATTGGCTTTATATTTCCTGCAAACTCTCAGTTATAAAGTATGGCCTTATATGATTTCATTAAAAATAATGGATTCATTATCAACTGGAGTACATGAATAATCATCCTCAGGGGGAAAGTTTTTTCACGTACTGGAATGCCATAATTTTACTAATATGCTAATAAGCCTTTGTTAATCAATCTAAAAATAGCTTTGGGGATAAGGTTCGGGCTTTAAATGAGGTTTCAGAGACAAAAGTGTATATATCTGTGATTAAATTATACATTACAGAACACCGTATTTTTTTAAGGTAAATCAGATTTGGTGCTCTTGGATCTTCTATAGCTGAGGTGATTGAATTTAGATCCTTTCTGTCAAACATAAATGATGGAGGTTTCATTCTGTTCACAATTTTGTGGACCAAAACTATTCACAGCTCGGGGTGGGGCATTGACTCCTAGAAATACCAAGGAATAGTCTCTTTCTGTGAAATTGCCTGATCTAAATGCTGCAGAAGGAGCTGCAAATGGAGATGGAATCAGTTTTGCTGATTACAGCTGAGCTGGCTGCCCATCTTCATTCTAACAGTTTTAGTTCCCTCACAGTTTTACTGTGTTTTGTTTAATTTTTAATTTTGTGGAAAATACAACCTACACTGTAATGATGAGCAAAGAATAGCAAATGGTTTTCTGGATTCCTAGACAATTACTCCAGTCCTGGTAACGGCAAACATCAGAACTACCAAGGAATGCCAAAACGGGAAAGCCATCATGTGTTCTTTCCCTTGCATTTCTTGGCTTATTGGCTGTGTGTTCATTTCAGTAGGACAAAGGCATTCTTTATTTTATAGGCTTTAAATGAATGGTTATAATATGTGATTTTACTGGTCTTGGGGCAATGATTAACATGTGATAAGCTCCCCTGAGAGCAAAACATTAAGTTGTTAACAAGTTGCAAAGTGTGCGCGTGTAGAGTTTACAGTAAGATATTGGATGTCTGCCATAAAGTGGCTGAGAAAATCCTTCCAATTAAAGTCAGTGTAGCTTTGCTGCAGTACATTTGGTTTTCATGAATTGGGGAGGGTTACTGGAAAAAAAAATGAGCAAAAATCAATATTAGCAAGCTGTTTTTCTCTCATACAGGAACTTAACGTAAAAACACAACTTAGATTAATGGATTCGTGGTGTTTATAGATCTTGTAATAAGGGTAGCATTTAAACTTGAGGAAAAACCTTGACTGAAAAAAGGAGCAAGGTGAGAAAGTTTATTGCTCATCATCTGCTCTCTGGGGGACAAGACTGACCACCACCCTGCATTCTAGACTTTTCCCCCTCACAGAAACTATCTAAGAGAAAAAGAAAGAAAAAGGAAAGCACAACAAAAAAAACCCAGCTCCAGTAGAAAGTTTCTATGATAGTATGTGTTTTCAGTAACCAACCAGATACGTCTGACCAGTGTGCTGGGGACTGCAAGGGACACAGATGCCAAGCAGCAGAACTTTGCTTTGACTTCCTTGGTTTTTAGCATTCACAATTATTCTTTATTGTTATTTTAGTCTTAGTGTACTAATACTTTTAAACACCTTTCCTCATTTAAATACATTTTGCTCAGAATTTTGTCTGTAATACTAGTTTTCTGTATCGATAGAAAAAGAAATATCTACAGCAGGAGCTGACAAATACTCTCCTTTATGTATCAGCCTCTGCCAATGACATGAAAGTGCTTGTCTAGACCAGATCATAACACACTTACTTCTCTGTGTCAGAAGCCACTGTCATTTTTTGGCCAGCTGTATAGACTGGCTCCTGAGAATGACTGGATGTTGAGACCGGCCAGTCTTCTCGTCTTTACATACAGCCCCTTCAGTAGCTCATGGTAGACTCCTGAAAATGTTTTAAATTGGAGAAAGAAAATGCATCCTGAAAGCTGCAGCAGTAGGCTTTGCATTCAGGTTAGAAAGGCCCAGAAAAAAATGTCCAAATTATGCTGTCATATGGATATGTTCTGGTGAAAGGATAGAAATGTAATTTGTACATCTGTTCTCATGGCATGCACAACTCAAAGCTAAATTGTCAAGACTTTCTCCTCTGAATCAGAAAACCTGGGAAAGTGCTGGTAGAACAGTGCAGCTCTAAAGGAAGAGTATTTCTATGATTTCAGTGAATTGCTGATCAGAAAGTTTTGCAGGTGGCAGTTAGTGAATACGCAGTACTTTTCTACAGGGACATATCCTTGATGTTTTACATACCCTTCTCCGTCCCAGTGAAGAGAAGGACTCAGGAAGAATCTTACCAATACGTCTAAACACCTGATGGAAAGGAATGAAGAAGAGGGAGCTGGACTCTTCTACATAGTGCCCAATGACAGAACAAGAAGCAGTAGGCACAAATTACAGGAAATACTGTCTGAACACAAGAAAACTCTTGTTACTGTCAAATACTGGAACAGGATGCCCAGAAAGGTTGTGGAGTTTTCATCTGTGAAGATACCAAAACCTCAAATGGACATGGTCCTGGACAACCTGCTGTTGCCTAGGCAAGCCACTTGAGCAGGAGCCATGGATTAGTTGAACTCAGGAGGTCCCTTCCTGATTTTAAGGATTCTAACAGTGGCAGAAGCTCAAGGTAGAATCTTTTCAAGTGTATCAAAAAATAAAAAAGCCAAAAGAAATAAGAGAGTACATTTCATTTCACCAGCACTGACAGATACTGGCCGCTGCAAAATTCAGGACATTTTCTTTTCCACAGCTGGGGTCCATGTTACTGTAAATTCTGTACCTTGCTGCTAATGTTACTCTAAATTCATTCAAGTTTAGACGGTCAGTATAACAGCAATTCAGAAATATTTCCAGGGCAGAGTTACTGTAGGAAAATGTTAAACATTTTCTTCTTTGGGGAGTAGAAGAAGCTGAAGTGGAAAAGGCAGAGCAGTCTCAGGCCGTGAACAATCCATGGGCAAGGTGATGATCCATGATACAAGGTGATGATGCAGAGGCTGGTCCCTAGTGTAAGCTGCAAAGCTATGGAGAGCATCATAGCAGAGTTGTCCATATGTCTGTCTCAACTCATGCATTATAACAATGTGCATATTGGCCTTTCTTCAGGAGGAGCTGAACTGCTGTTGTACCTCCTAAGTGTAACACCTAATTTGTCAGGTATTATAGTTCTCAGAGTCTGACTGACTTTAGTGTGCTTTGGGACAGTCTATGATCAGCTGATGATCATCTTCAGAACATCACCATGGACATATGTATGTAATTTTCTATTTTAGAACTGTGATCTTCCAACTGTGCTGCTGTTACAAAAAACAAATCAATTAAAAAAAAAACCCATTTCTTTAAACAATAAACAGCAGCTGATGCAAACTGTCAAGTAGGGGTTTTTTAAATCACCATATAAACAGAAGTTCTCAGAACACTTAACCCTTGCCAAACTTCATCAAAGCCGTTGGGAGTTTGGGACATACTCTGTCTGACGTGCTTCAGATGCAACTCCCCTACTGGACACTGTTGCAATAACATGCCTGTAAGGAAAAGCAAAAAGGCACTTTCTTGCCCTTTGGTATTACTTTTGTAAATTGGCCCTGAAAGATGTTTCAAAAATTGTAGCTGGAAGACTTAACTGCATGACTAAACCCTGTGTAGTCTGGACCCTTAAGGGCATCGTGTAAGAACGGTCACAGTTACACTGCTAACACATGCTCCAACCTCATGCACACACACTGCATTGTTTAAATGTTGAGGTCATGGCAACTTTTCATCTTTGCTGTACTTGTGACTATATTCCAGGCAATGACACAGACCAATCTGAGGTATTAAAAATTCTGCTGCACACTTCACTCTACTGGTGTGAGTGTGACTAACCGTGGGATGGGACAAAAATCACACACAAGCTCACAGCTCTAAGACAGAAAAAAGACATCTTTTGACTACTTGGCTCTTATGAGGTTTTTTCATGAAGTCTGAGGGGTTTTTTTAAGCACTGAATTATTAGGCCTGATCCTGCTGCTTACACCTCTTTAGAGTTAAATCCTGTTTATCCTGTATTTGTGGGTTTCTACACATTCCACCAATTTCAACAGCATTACACTTACCTAAACTGCAGTAAGGAAGATCAGAATCAAAACATAACATAATGTAAAAGAAGAGAGTATTTTTGGTTACAATGGACCTGCAACAACCATCTAGTCCAACTGCCTGACCAGTTCAGGGCTGATCACAGTAAAGCATGTTCTTAAGGGCGCTGTTCAAATGTCCCTTGACTCAGGAGAGTTAACAGCGCCTCTCAGTCTGGTATCATCAAATACATGTATACAAGAAAAATTGAAATAGCTCCTTGTCAAAATATGTAGGAATAAAATTTTGTCCTGGTAGATCAATAAAAGGTCCTGAGTTAGTTGCAATAATTGTAGTAGTTGCTCTGATCTGTAGGTGATCACAAAATCTCATGCTATTGGACTGTAGAGGCAGTTATGGCTAAGAGTAATGGCAGCAAACAGAGATGGGAAAGGTGTATGTGCTGAAGTGAACAGCAAGAAAAATCCCTTTCTGAAAGCATCTTTCTTCATTTTATTGAAGAAGAACCATACCTACCTATGCAATACAAACAACGTTTAGAAGAATCATAACCAGCACAGAGGATGGTGAATCATAACCAGCACAAGAACATGGTGAAAGTACAAACACAGGCTGTGAAGCAGCTGTTATTTTACTGTACCTTCTTTTTGATTTGGAGGCTTCTTGTCAGCAGTGTCACAGCTCACCTCCTGTGCTATCTGCAGTCAAACTCATATTCATAGAATCATAGAATGGCCTAAGCTGGAAGGGACCTTAGAGATCATTTAATCCAGCCTCCCTGCTGCCAGGGACGGCCCCAGGAAGGCCTTTTATGTGTTCTCACCAGTAGAACCTTCTCACCTGAGAAGGCATAAGCAAAAGCCCTGACACGGACTCGCTTTGGTGACTGGGCCCTCTCAGACACATATCAAGTCATAGCACAGAAATTTACTCCACATTGAGACTACGGTTCTGTTTTTTACTCTGTTGTTGGGGTCTTGGGTAAGTTTCATCTCTTCATGCTTTTCTTCCCCAGTCTGTTGGAGAAGGGTGGGGGGAAATACAGAGGTGAGCTCCAATGATAAAAAAAAAGCCATATCAAGTGTGAAGCCCTGAAATAATAGTTATTTGAGATTTTATTATTAATATTACTCTTATTTGGCAAAATAATCGAAATCTGTCACTACTGATCATGGATTGATTCTGTGCACACACATTTCATACATCTGTTCATAAACATAAAAAAATTGCTTTTTCCAATCACCTTTAATTGTAAATGAGACTTTTTTCATTAATGCTTCTTATGAAATCTCACAGAAAGCAATTCAAAAATATCTAAAAGTGTCTACAGTGAGTTTGTTTATAAAAACAGAACGTATGTGTACAATTTCAACATACACACCCAAGAGTGACTGTGGCATCTGATCACTATAATTTGAAAAATTTATTTCCTGGTTCAGTGCAATTTGCTGGGTTTTTTTGTTGTTGCTTTGTTTTTATTTTTTTTCTTTAAATAAAATTTTTTTAAATATTTCATTTTCCTATTAGCAAATGGTAGACAAAAACTAACTGCA
>NW_009707587.1:38618-44298 GCF_000703405.1 Apaloderma vittatum | reverse complement strand
GGAATGCTTCTAATGTATATAAACAGAGATCTGATGTGTAGCATATACGGCATCAGAAATAATACCTAATCAGCTTTTTTGTTAGTTTGTTTATTGTTTTGTTAAAGAGAAAAATGAATGCTTGCCTTTGTTTTGCATCTCTACAGCAAACTAGTCTCAGGATATTTTTTCCTGTGTGCCTCTTTGATCCATGTATATATATATATATGTGTGTGTGTGTGTGTGTGTATGTCTATATTGATACATCTGGTTGGTTAAAACTCATTCCCAGGCACATCAACTGCTTAGAAATTATTTTGGCCTTTAAATAGCATGGATAGTGAGGAATTCCCTCAAAGCATTCCAAAAGGAAATCTGATCTTTCAGCTTGGGTGAAATGGCTGCTAATTCTAAACTACCATTTTCATTTTTCTACAGCAGAAATGTATGTTTTCCCCAACCATAAAATTTTCTCATAAGAGAAATGAGCCAGTCCCCAAGGGTGTGGTTATCAAAAGATAATCTTACCCCAATCTGATTAGAGGCATAAGGCTTATGCCTCAAAATGCTCCAGGGTGTGATTATCTTATGATAACCATACCCTGTATCATGTCTTATTGATTAACTAATAAAGTTTCAGCATCATTATTCAGAGGAGGAACTAAGGTATCAGCAAGAGATCTGATTCTGGAATGGGAAAGATTCTTTGAAGCTCTCCAGCTAACCTCTCTTGTTCTGACTATAGTGTCTCTGAAATTATGGGGTCACCAGATACCAGACTTTTTTTTCTTATGGATGATTATATCAATGGTATATTAAAACTGAAACATACTCATATATGTATGTAAAGACACTTTTACACTAAACCTGTCGCTTTGAATTTATATTGCGGATTGAGTTTACACAGCTGAATAGAATTACATTCTCTGGAGCAGATTTTGTAGTCCAGACACTAGCTTTGTTCAGAGCAGCTCTAATTTTTGTGTATGGTTATGGTGTAGAGGGACCTCTGTTCCTCCAAGGGATCATTTCCTCACTGCCCACACACTGTGTACAAAAATGGATGACAAAGCAAGCCCTTGGGCTACTGAGTCTCCCAGCCTGAGTCATCTAGAGCTACAGCTTCATACACTAGTTTATGCCGGAAATTTCCTGAACAGTAGCATAAAGAGGCCTTAATCCAGTGCTGGAACCTTACCTGTAAAGCCACGTCTCCCATTCTCTGTAGTATAGTTTGTTCTGTAAAAAAAAAACAACAACCCAACCAAACCAAACCAAAAATAAAACCTACTTAATGATATGGGACTTGTTTGAACAGGCAATCTGAAAGCTAATGTCACAGCCAACAGACTCTGATCTCCTCTGCATCGGTGAAAAGCTGGAATTATTTCACTGACTTCAGCAAAGCAAAACCAGATTAACAGATATATCTAAGAAGAAAATATGACTGGTTTATGTGAAAACCAGCCTCATTAGGAATTCCCTTGCAGTGCAACTTCTATCTACTGATGGCAAAGAAGGTGATATGTCCCACTTGTTCAGAGTTAGATGCTTTTTTTGAAATTAAAGGCAATATTTACGCATGTATTGCAATCTCATTCTTAAATGAAAATTTCAAATGATTAAACATTTGACCAAATCTCTCATGTAGGGGTACATAAGTTACAGCTAACAAAGGCGTCATTATACAGCAGTGCAATCCACGCCACAATAATCCACTACAATGAATTCTTTGGCAAATTTGCTGTGTCTGTTGCATTGCCATCCACTCCATTAATGGAGAAGGTTAATTTCTGGCACTAGCTGGAGACTTGTCATCCTGCCTTTTCATGCTGTGTGGTGAAAATAGCTTGCCGTTTCTACTGCCACCACAGCTCCCTTTGGCTAGTCACAGAGGCAATGTGGGTATAGATGAGGCTCTGGAACCCACTGGTGTTTGCATTATAATGTTACGTACAACATCCCAAAGCAGATTCACATATGTAGTAGCCAAAAATGTTGTTTTGCTCCGGCATTCTCACAGGTATTTCTACCACTGTGGCAGTGCTGCCATTTTTAATTGGGAACTGCTGAAATCTCTGAAAGAGACAAGATGTTAAGACTGTAATCTGTGTCTGTTCAAAATTTTTTTCAGGTGAGTGATGTTACTGTATGGCATGCACCCATCAGATGAAGGACAAGTAACCCTCTGGAGTGTCACTCTCTCACCATTGACAGTGAAGGAGTCAAGATAACTAGTTTGCATGGGATGCCTAATTTTTATATAGCCAGGTGAGGTAAGGAGATTTCTGCCCTTACTATAACCAAATCTTAACTGGAATTTGGGTTATTAATATACAGTCTTCACCATCGCATCTCCTTTCCTGATCCATGTGGCAAATGCTGCTTTGCCACGCTGTACGCCATTGAGCTCCGTGCAGCAGAGCTGCCTGTCTTCTGCAGTTTAGATTTAGTGCCAGATACCAGTGTTGCTCTCAATTTTCATCTTTCTCTGGACAATGGTTCTCTTGAAAAGAAAAGTACAGTTCCTGCTAAAGACACATCCTGCTGAGGAAGTCTCCCGCTTCAATGGTACTTTTCTGTTCCATTGTTAATTACTATGAATAGAGTTCATCCTGAATAATAATCCATATTCTTCTCATCTTGAATAGGTTACAGTCCAGGTGACAGAAAGGGAAGAGGCAAGGCAGATTTAGAAGCTCAGAAAACAAAATACACCCTTAAAGTGGTCTTTTTATAAAATGTCAAGATATTTTATCACTCTCCTTCAAGTCTCCATGACTGTTTCTGTCCATGCTATTTTAGTGGAAAATGTCACGTTCTCTAGGTATAAGCCTGTGTACTATGAGCCTAATCTTGTTCCATGAATTATTCTTCTTAAATCTTTGTTTTTCAGAGACAAAAAAACCCACATGGTCATCCTGACCAACAAAAATAAAGTCAATATCATTTCATTCCCTGAAACATCCTTGAATGAAAAGCACATCTTCAGGACGAGGCAAATGGGTGTAGCAAGCAGTTCTCCTCCCTTCAATAAGATGGGCAAGAAACCTGACCTGCACTTGAAGGAAAGCTCTGTAGTAGTCTCACAGCCCTTCTGAAATTTAAGAACTGATAGTCTGTTTCCAGCAGAATTAGTTTACATGCAGAAAAATTTTAGCTGAATATAAATCTCTACTCCTTCAAAAGCTGAGGCATATCATTATGAATGAAAAAAAGTTTTGGGGCACTCCCTGACAAATTCAGCCTTACATGCAATGTCTGGGCTGCTTTTTTTCCCATGCTAGTCACAGATGTACAAGGCTGTTATACAAGTAGATGCTGTGAGAATGATCATTTGCCTTCCTTTTCCTGCAAACAACTTATTTCCCCTGATCTCATTGCTTAATTGCCCTGTCCCTCACCACGGTTTCCTGTGTGGTATCTGCTACAGCAAGGGTCTCCAGGTGTGATCACCGACATGGCCAGAATGCCATGCAGCCTGCAGAGCGTTTCTGGTAGCTGCATAACATTACTGACCTTCCAGCTCCCTTTATTGCCAGTCCAGATCATCAGTAATGAAAATATCATTTCGATGAGACAAGGATAATACATGTGAACCATGGCTGATGCCCTAGAACAAAACATTCTACATTATTGCTTCTTTGTACAGTTTTCAGAAACTGGTAGTACTTCTTTCTAAGCTTCAAATTACCCTGGCTTCTTGACCCATTTTCCTCAAACCTTAACAAAATTGTAAGCATCTTGGAAGAGCAGAGCATACAAACAGGCTTTGATTTTCCGCAGAATATTTTTTTTAAATTGCATGATTAATTAAATCTTTAAATAAAATGGAGACATAAAAGATGTTCCATCTGCAAAATACTAATCCAAGACCTCATATATAGCTTGTGGCCCATTTGAATGTAAGAACATGAAGTTAATGATGAGGGAGGACTTTTTGTTTGTTCCCAGTTTGTTTAGGCTTTTTGTTGACATTATCCTAGGCAATGTATTGCTACATGACTACTGTTTGCTACATGACTACTGTTACAGAGGCACTGCGGTATTGAAGGGTTAAACTTCGGTATTTTCACTATACTCAAATGGTAACATATTCCACAGATAGTTTTACTAATTCAGTAGGACAACTTTCACAGTGAAACAGTATTCAGTGTCAGAAGAGGAATAAGAGCATGGTCCTGTGCCATTTAGGACATAGTTTTGTCCACTGGAAGTTGGAGAGTAGTTTTAAAAATAAAAAGTGTTACTTTTGCCCTTGCAGCAGGAAATCAACACATAAGAAGGCAACCCATGGAGTTAAGCATGATGTCTACAAGCAGTAATGCAAGAGAAATGATACTTCAAATGCTGTACAGTGCTATTTTAAGCAGAGGGTTTGGGCAGATATTAATTTTTTTAAAGACCACGAAAGTGTTGTTATAGTTGGGTAAACATAACAGCTGAAAGGGAGGCTGAAATTCTTTCTGAGATAACAAAGAACAAAGGAAAGACTTTGCATCAGGATTTGTGTCAGCTTTAACAGCTAAATTGTGCTCTCAGCTCACTCGGCAGGATTGCCACTGAAGGCATTGTGTGACCACGTTAGTCCATGCACAAGGGGAGAATTTGGCCCAAGTGGATGACCAAACCCAGGGCTGAGGGCCAGCAGCCAGTGAATGAATCGTCCTTTCATTGAGGCCCTGCAGAAAGTGAAGAGGCTCATCGCTAAGGCCGTGTGCTCCGACCGAAAACAAAGCAAGAGGAATTTAAGCCATGTCAGTCCTCTACCCTGGCTGATAGTGCAGCCCAGTAAACTCCAGTGCTACCACAAATAAGGAAGGAGTACACTGCAGCACAAGACTGCATAACTACACATCTCCTGAATAAGGGGAATACACCTGAATGCCATTTCTAAAGTGCAGATTGTTTTTGCTGCTGCTCAGAAAATGAGTAATATCCCTAATTGAAGTCTTTTGTTTTCATGTCTAGGACCAAACAAAATACAATACAGTCCCTAGTGCCCCAGGCCAGAAACAAGCCTTTGTGTATGGTATGTATCAGTCTGGAATGTTTATTCTGTGCAAACCAAAGAACAACAGGATAAAGCAGCATTTGGCCATTCCTGAGTAAGTTAGTACATGTGCCCTGAAGAGGTTCTCATCTTGCAGATTTTGATCTACTGGCTCTTTGGTCTATGCTTTTGGAAAATTACGTGCTTTTCTAAGCCTTTAACACCCCTTTTAACAGATAGGGCTGGCTTCTCACATTTTGGCAGTGCAATGTGGAATCAAAAATGCAGATGTGAATGCTCTAAGAATGTATTTTTTTTAATTAGTGGAATATGCATTTTATTTCACTGCAAAGACAAAAGGCAGAAGGGATTAGCAATGTGGAAGTCCCTCAGAGACTGAGGCTAAGATTCAGAACATCACATTCTGCCCTTGAACAGTGGCCCTGGGTCACACTGTCACAGAGGTGGTGGCTGATTAAGCACCACCTTTATGAGGTGAGTGCCTGAGACAGGAGGATGCAACTTCCCATCAGATACAGTCAGTGCTGGTAGCCACTCACAGGCCAACAAAGTCATAGGATCATAGAATGGTTTTGTTGGAAGGGACCTTAAAGATCATTTAGTTCCAACCCCTCTGCCATACGCAGGGACACCTCCCACTAGATCAGGTTGCTCAGAGCCCCATCCAGCCTGGCCTTGAACACTTCC
>NW_009707587.1:0-38606 GCF_000703405.1 Apaloderma vittatum | reverse complement strand
CCTTAAACACTTCCAGGGGGGCAGCATCCACACCTTCTCTGGGTAACCTGTTCCAGTGTCTCACCACCCTCACAGAAAATAGTTTCTTCCTGGCACCTTCGCTTCTCCAGGATGAACCCCAACTCTCTCAGCCTGTCCTCACAGGAGAGGTGCTCCAGCCCCGTGATCATTTTTGTGGCTGTCCTCTGGACTTGGTCTATGTACTTGGTCTACGTACTTTTTATGCTGAAGGTCCCAAAGCTAGACACAGTACCCCAGGTAGGGTCTCGCAAGAGCAGAGTAGAAGGGGGTCACACTTCTTTTGATGCAGCCCAGGATGTGATTGGCTTTCTGGGTTGCAAGCTTACATTGCTGGCTCATGTTAAGTTTTCCATCCACCAAGACCCCCAAGTCCTTCTCTGCAGGGCTGCTCTCAATCCACTCGTTGCCCAGGCTGTATCTGTGCTTGGGATTGCCTCAACCCAGGTCCAGGACCTTACACTTGGGCTTGTTGAACTTCATGAAGTTTGTACGGGCCCACCTCTCCAGCCTGTCCAGGTCCCTCTGGATGGCATCCCTTCCCTTCAGCCTGTCAACCACACCACACAAGTTAGTCTCATTAGTAAACTCGCTGGGGGTGCACTTGGTTCCACTGTTTGTGCTGCTGACAAAGGTGTTAAGCAGCACCAGTCCCACTACAGGCCCCTGAGGAACATCACTTGTCACTGGTCTCCACTCTGACACTTACTTGGGATTTAGACTAAGGCATGGGCCTGTGCATAATGCTTCTCTTGAAAACATGTTATCTCATTTTGGAAACTGATAACATAATTTTCTTCCAGATCCTGTAGATGTACAATAAGTTTTCTTGATTCAAAAGCTTTTCTCCATTTGGGAATGAAGGGCAGAACAGAATAAATTCATCCTGGATCCTTTTACACTCTGTGGGTGCCTTACAAGTTATATTTGTAACACAACCTAATGTTTTCCTTGCTTTTGCCTTGAGTTGGGCATTATGTAAATAAAAACATAAATAAAAACATAAATAAATCAATTTCCTTCTGATCAATACAGACCTTAAGGCAGGGTAAAGGAAATGAGGAGATTTACAAATGTTTCTTTGAATTCAAGAGATGTTTGTGGCCTTTTTATTTTTTTCTTATAAACAGTTCCATGCTGTCTGATTACTGCAAAGACTGCATATTAAGCTAGTCCTGAAGCAAGTAAACCCTTGCACCAATTCTGTAAAAAGCATATGAGTCCCTCATGAGCCACTGGCACCTTGCTCCCACTCCTTCAGTCTGAGTCCCCAATGCCACTAGGCCATGGCGGACAAGAGGCGAGCAGGTAGGGCTTATGAGGTGAGGTAAAGAGCTACGGTTCCTCCCCACCCTGCAGCAAGTGTGGGGTAGTCAAAAGCAGTCAGCCTAATCCTAAAACTCTTCCTCTCCAAACCTAAACTGCCCTGTTTAGGAATGATCTCCTGTGAGGGAGTCCTCTGGGGTTCACTGCACTCAGCAGTATGGCTTGTTTGAATTCTGTATACCTTTGGCCCTTGTTCTTAATGTAGCACCTTTCTATGGATCTTGAAAAACTGGAATCTTTTTTCCTTTCTTTAGAGAGGGGCGGACTGAGCATCCAGTGTGCTGCAGATTGGAAACTGGAAGGGCACAGTCTGAGGCAGTCTCGAAAGAAATGTCCTATTGCTAGCTAAAAAGTATGTGAACAGCTTCTCTATTTCTCTTTCTGTGAGGCCATTCAGCATCTTTGGTCTACAGCCAAAAAGAGACTTGGACATTCTAATGCTGCAGGTCATAGGTCCCTTGCTGTAGGCTCCCAATGGCATTTCTAACATCCAAATCTGATCCCTTGGTATGCTGGAGATTTGGCACCTTGGAGCGGCATTTATGGAAGGCAGCTGAGTGGAGAGCTGCCAAAGATGGGCAACAGCACTGACAAGGAAAGAAGGATGTGTTTTAAATCGTATCCTTTGCTAAGAACTCACAGTCTTACTCTGGGCAACAGAAGATTCCATTTTTGAATTGTGCTGCTGAACCTCCTTTTCTTTGAAGGAGAGCACTTCATGCTTGGCTTTGAAAAGCCCATGTTGCCCCGGTGCTCTGGAGCCTGCTGCAAGCCTTGCAGAATGTCAGCGTGTCTCCATCAAGCTCTTTTCTTCCATGACGTTTGCAGAAGCCAGAATAAGCCAGGCTGCAGACGTGCAATGTATACTTCTTGAGAAGCTGTCCATTACTGCTGTTTTTCTTGTACTCCCCTCTGTGCCTACTTACTGTCTCTTTTTCAAATTAAGACTATAAGGCATTTAGAGAAGGATATGTAATTTTTCTCTTTGTTTTCCCTTTTGATCTTTGCCTAACATTAGTTCATTGTGGTCCTAGACAAGGAAAGAAATGCACATCTTTGTGTGTGTTCTTGCATCTATTCAGTGGCACCTGATGTATAAGTAGGAGAGTAGAAATTAGGACTGTTGGTGGTGATCTTTTATGAACAGTTTGCTGGTAAGAAATTACTTGCTGACTACCATCGTGGATAAGTAATTTGGAGATCTGAAGTCACAGGTAAGTTCAAAGAGTGGTTATACTAGACACTGTATATTTAGATGTGACCAGCCATCTTTACATCTGAATGATTTTTTGTTGTTTGCCTAAACAGCAGGGAGTGGAAGAGAGAAACCTTTGAGAGTCTTCCCCTGGGATGTTATGGGCTCTATGATATCTGGGATAGACTTTGATTAAAAGGCTACAATGGCACAGGATGGAAAATGTGCATTAGTTGTCTTACATGGTAACAAAATTGCTGCTAATCAACAGGCAGATCTGTAATAGCTAGTTTGACCTGTTTCACTACTAAATAAATATTTGGCCTCAGATAATAGTTAACATAAAAAACCACCAAAATCAACAACATTAACTTTGTAGAAGAACAGCTGGGGGATAGTATCCAAAGGAAACTCTCATGCCCATGTTTATTTTTATCTATACTGTGTGGAACTCACCTCACCTAAATTTTGCCATCTGAAGGTAAGACACTCAGTTGCCTAGACTCCCTCTTTAGCCTGTGGAGAAAGTGCTAGATGGGATGAATCACCTGCCAGAGGTGCTGTCTTTAGATTCTTGTTTCAGATGGCATGAATGTGTCTCAGACGGCATGAATGTGTCTCTGGGAGTGCCTGTTCCTCTCCTTTGTCTATATGTTGAGGCTCATAACTACCCCAGCTAAAAGCTTAACTTTTAAATACACACAGATGAGTAAGAGCAACCCCACCATTCCGTGTGCTCACTCCTCACCTTTTCATCTGCTCTTTTTCACTGGAAATGGAAAAGCTTTTTAAGTCAGGAATTGTCTTCTGTGATAAAGTCATGGGTTAGCACTATGCTAACCCCCACTTGCCAGCTCATGGTAGTCACTAAATCTTGTCAGGAAAGGGAAGTCCTGGGCTGATGAAGCACATCATTTCCCATGAGAATCAGTGGCAAGTGCCAGGGCTCCTAGCTGTGCTGGGTGACCCAGCACCTCCTGGCCTCGGAAGGCTCAGAGTGGGATCAGCAGGGTTTCTGCAAGTTACCTGTGGCTGTTGTGCCAAGGATACGTGCCTGTGCCAAAAAGCAGAATGAGTTAGAGAAACACATGTCAGATTTACCTAGGCAGCAGGAAATAGATGTCCAAATGTCGACAGTGGGACAGACATGGAAGAGATGTGCTTTTTCATAGGAAGGAGGGACTGGCAGAATTGTAGCTATATACCCTCCTGGAGAGCTCCTCCTTTACCCCAAGAAATTCCATCTGCAGCAGACTGTTGAGTTCCTTGTAGGTCATGTGGAAAGAAGTCAGTCTGTGGCTGCCTCTTGCTTCTGCCGGTAAAGCAAGAGTTATTTAAGTCATTCATTCCTGTGCTCCGTGCAATAATAATCAGTTGTGGGCAAGCTGAGATGATTGCCAAATTTCAATTTTCTAAGCAAAAAATTTAACAAACAGTACTGTGAAGTTTATGTAGAGCTAGCCAGCTTAACCAGCTGCCAAATCCTGCTCAGGAAAGAAAGCAGATAAGAACCAAATACATTATCACTCCACCTTAGCTAGCCTGTACTGCAAACTTTTTTCTCTCCACTTGTCTGCCAGTCAGACATTTAGACAGACTGTCATTATCAGTCACCCACTGCCCCAGCTTTGCCCCAATTTTTTTAAGCCCTACAGCACTGTCATTTGATGTGTCTGGTGAGAGAATTAAAGTAGATGAAGACTGAGGATACCACTCCCTTAGGTAATGATATATTCTGATTCCCTCCAGCTATCTTCCTGACAACGCAGTCCTCCTCATCCTGGCCTTACTCCTCTCTTCCACAGATTGAAGAATAATTAAACTCCTCTACATAAGTCACGGCTTCATTCAGCATTCAGCTGGGACTCTGTTAAAAAATACTTGTGATAGATGGGGTATACTCTGTGCCATAGCAGTAAGTTAGTTGGCACGCAATGGCCAGCAGGAAAAGCAGACAAAAATACCTGGTGTGCAATCGCCAGGAAGAAAAGCAGACAAAAACAGTGACGTGTTATGTACTTTCGAAACACAACCTTAAAAAGGCCTCATCAATTTAAACAACAAATGTTAGGCCTCAAAATTATTATGCAGGTACTATCTTGAATGCATTCAGCAGAGACAAAAACACTGAAATACATTTCTTGATCCATCAGGTATGCAAGAGATAAGATGGGACATACAGTTAATTTGGAAATCCATCAGTACTGCAAGCCAGGAGAGCTGCACCTTGGACGTCAGCATGAGTGGGGCAAATTTCCTTGTTCCAAACAGTATGGGAAAGCAAGTAAGAGATCTTTAATGAAGTGAAACACAGCTACTTCAAGTTGCATAATAAAGGAACTTTGGGAAGCAATTTTCTAGAACAAGCAGTTTAAATATCACCAGATTCTCAAAATATGCATGCTGGGGTGATCCTCAAATTGTTCATTCTCTGAACGTGTTCTTACTATCAGTGGTAGCACTGCTTATCTCTAGTGTAATTAGGCACATGTTTAGATGCAGCACTTGGCATAAGGAAGCATCTCTGCTATATTAAAAATGCAGGCAAGGGAATCAAAAGCTGTGTCCAAAAAACCCTACAGAACTCATTTTTAACCCAAAGGCACCCACACCCAGTCATTCTGACAAAATGATACTCTCTCAAAAAAGCAAAGCTCTCTGTGATATTATCACAGCCTTGGAATGTGTGCACAGCCTTACCTGCAGAGTTACTGGGTTTTTTTACTTAATTGTATTAAATAGTTGATGGATCACATGCTATTGTAACAAGAAAAACAGGTTTGATAAAAAAAACCAAACACACCAGTGAATAGAACATGTAGTCATAATTATTTTTTAAGAGATAAAATAGGCAAACATGAGATGTGGGGTCAGAATAAGACTGAATGTGCCATCGTTTCCTTAATTATGTAGACACAGCTTTATGTTCCTCGAAGATGGTACAAAGAATACACACTAGCTGCCAGATGATTGTTTTCCAAGCAGTTTTTCTTTGCTGCATATTGGGCAAGGCAATACAAGTGACTCTGACACAGGCTACAAAGGGAGACCTGGCTGCTGTGAGACAGGGAACTCTGTAATGTGCATTTCTTCCTTTTTACAAATTCCTCATCACTTTCAGTGCAATTTGAATTGTCCATTTTATGGCAGGAAAGTGAGACAATCTGAGAAACTGTGATATTCTTGTAAGAGTAATAACCAATAGAGCAGGCAATGGATGGTACTAGCTGCAGACTACTAACAACTCTTGGTGAGCAAGTCTGAAAGAAGTAGTCGTATGGCAACATCCAGTAAAGGGCAGAAGTTCTCCCCTTAACCAGACTGGAAGAGTGAGCACAAATACAGAGGAGCAGATAGAATTGTACTGTCCAAACGTACTGAGAATCCCCCAAAAGATGTTTATTATTTTTTGCCCTGTTCTTAGCTCTCTTGGTTTTTTGCTTATAAGGAAAACGTCTGCCTCCATGGCAAAAAGTTTTCTGTGAGGGCTGTAAATTCTATACCTGCCACGTAGTCCTCAGAGAATTAAACTGAGAACTGGAACAGCTATGTCATTGAGTGAATAATCCCTAGAGAAAGCACCTGTGCCTGAGGAAGGTCCACGAATACACATGAAGTCATAGAATTATAGAATCATAGAATGGTTGGGTTGGAAGGGACCTTTAAAGGTCATTTAGTCCAACCCCCCTGCAGTGAGCAGGGGCATCTTTAACTGGATCAGGTTGCTCAGAGCCCCATCAAGCCTGACCTTGAATGTCTTCAGAGACAGAGCCTCTGTAACCTCTCTCAGCAACCTGTGCCAGTGTTTCACAACCCTAACTGAAAAAAATTTCTTCCTTATATCCAGTCTGAAACTACTCTCTTTTAGTTTAAGACACTTTTAGTTTAAGTCTTAGACATTCTGTTGGATCATAGAATCATAGAATGGCCTAGGCTGGAAGGGACCTTAGAGATCATCTAGTCCAACCTTCCTGTTATGAGCAAGGACGCCACCTCTCGACTAGACCAGGCAACAATCAACTTCAGCTGAACTGGCTTGAAAGCAAATAGAATCTAAAAGGTGAATCCAACACATCATTTCTATGACTAGTCACAGAGAGGAACCCAGCCAGAGCTAGAACAAGAGTTTCTGTGGGTAAGGGGCTGTGGCTGAGGGTGTCAGAGGGTCCCAAAGGTAAGCCAGTACCAGTTCTATGGATTTTCTTTCTGGTTTCATGACCTTCATAGATCAAGTTTTCAGAAGGTGTAGTTTAAGTATCAGAGGTCATACAGCAGCAATTTTACACTTGATTAAAGTTTATTTTCATGTAAAATCCTATTAGTGTTTTACCACATAATTTAATGAACTGTCAGATACTGCTTTTTTTCCTGTTTTGTTGGTGCTGGTAGCCATAACTTCAAGTTTACATGGTGAGGGAACTGAAGGGTTCTGGTGGGATGGTGGCTGGGTAGAAGTATTGTGATGACCATGTGTGAGCTATCCACTCTGCCTACAGAGTTATACCTCTAACTTGCCAGTTACAGAAGAACACCAGAGAGTCTTTTTGCCAAACTCATGAAGAAGGTATTTACCTGCTTTGCAGGGAACGTATGCAGAGGGTGGCTTCCAAGGATGGAAATCTGCTCAGGATTGCTAAGCAAGAAGGTCTCAGCTTACCAATATACCTCCAAAAGACAGTTGTGCTGAGCTGGGTCCGCCAGGAAGCTGAATTTCTCCGAAATCCTTTCATGCATGGACTTTGCTTTGATATTTCCTGGTCAGTATTTGACTTTCTTGCCTGAGACTCAGAGCAGGTTTTATGGGAACAGATTTGCTGAAGGTATAGGCTTTAATATGGAAAACTCTGGGTTTCCTTGCTTGCATCTGTAACTAATAAAGGACGAGGAGTCACTTTGTTGCCTATTTTTCCCAGAGAGACCTGGTATAACATATGACGCACTGAGAAGAGCCAACCTGACCATTTGGAAGAAGGTTCACAGCAAGAAAAACAAGCGGAGCGTGAGATGAGGAGTAGCCTTTCTTCTTAAAACTGCTTTTTAAAAAACGCTGCTAGACTTGGGTGGCCCTGATCCTTTTGGGGTTTTTTCCAAGGGAAATAAGCTAGAGAAGAGCATACTGCCGATCAGTGATTGCTGCCTGTGTCAAGTTACAGGATAAGAGAAACACATTTAAGAGGATATTTGTTAAAAAAGAAAACTTCAAAAGGATACCACTTTTGGTAATTTAATGAGAGAGCATTGATTTGAGGTTTGTTCTTTACAACAAGAAAAATATATCTAATTAAGTTTGAAACCGTTTTTAACACATTTCTAGTCAAAGATTTAACATGGCACTCTGGTGACAACCTGAGAATATGACTTTTCAGTTAGTTGTAGTGATTTTACTTAACTTCCCTTGTATGTGTTTGAATGTAAAGTGCATGAAGTGAGGTTGGGACTGAGAGATCAAACACTAGAAGTCAGAAAATTCTCCAACTTTGGGGTGCAATCTTAATTTGACAGTGCACATCTTGTATGTTTTACACGAGCAAGCTAATAACAAACTGCCCTAGGCTTTCATTGGGACTGGGTGTACTGTATGGTGAGATACCTATGGCAATCTTAGTCATACAGTCAGCTATCTGAGCCATTCTGCTTATCTTAGCAAGGGTGTCAGAGCACATTTAAAACCAAATGGTTTCTAGATCTGCCTGCTTGATGTTACCTCTCTTTCTCCACTGCATTGCTGCCAACCTATCTCCCTGTCTGTGGTTTCCTTGCTGGAATTTTTTTCTCATTGCTCCACCAGCTCCCACAGCTTTTAAGCCTCACTCCCTGTGAACCTGCCCTAGTCACTTCCCCAGACTCTGTGCACAAGCTCCCATGGGCTCCCACATTCCCACCTTTAAGTTTTGTTGATGAATCCAGAAAAAAAAAGAAAAAAAGTGAGGATCGAGAAATGAAATAAAATGCGAAAAACTTGGGGCAGCATTTTGAAAGCTTTAATGCTGATCTTGTTAAGGATCTCAGTGTGAGCCCAACTGCATAAACTGCAGTGTGACTGGGAGTGTGTGCATTCGCTAATCCTGACTCTGACTGCATCCAAGGCTGTGTTTATTTTCACTGCAGAGCTACTATTCCTTCCCTTAGTCTCTCTTTTATCTATCCATACACAGTGAAGTAACAGCTGCATTTCAAGCCTCATAAGAGAACAGTGTCAAGAGAGTAACAGAGATGAATGTTGACTGGAGTGAGAGTGAACCACTGACAAGACAGAGCATTAAAAGTTTACTATTTGCTTCAATATGGAGTCATAGAATTGTAGCATTGTTTAGGTGGGAAAAGACCTCTAAGATGATCAAGTCCAACTGTTAACTTAGCAATGCCAAGTCCACCCACCACTAAACCACGTCCCTAAGCACCACATCTACATGTCTTCTGAGTACCTCCACCACTTCTCTGGGCAGCCTCTTCCAATGCTTGACAATCCTTCTGGTAAAGAAGGTTTTCCTAATATCTAATCTAAACCTCTCCTGGTGCAACTTGAGGCCATTTCCTCATGTCTTTTTCCTTGTTACTTGGGGGAAGAGAACAACCTCCACCTCACTACCTGCTTTTAGGTAGTTGCAGAGAGCCACAAGTTGCAGAGACCCTCCTTTACTCCAGACTAAACAGTCCAAGTTCCCTCAGCTGCTCCTCATAAGATATATTTTCCAAATCCTTCACCAGTTTTGTTGCCCTTCTCTGGACCTGCTCAAGCAACCTCAATGTCCCTGTTGTATTGAGGGGCCCAAAACTGAACACAGTACTCAAGCTGTGGCCTCACTAGTGCTGAGTACAGAGGCAGGATCACTTCCCTACTCAGGCTTGCCATGCTATTTCTGATACAGGCCAGGTTGCTCTTGGCCTTCTTGGCCACCCGAGCACACTGCTGGCTCATGTTCAGCCGGCTGTTGACCAACACCTCCAGGTCCATTTCTGCCAGACAGCTTTCCAGCCACTCTTGCCCAAGGCTGTAGTGTTGCCTGGGGTTGGTGTGACCCAAGTGCAGGACCCAGCACTCAGCTTTGCTGAACCTCATACAGTTGGTCTCAGCTTCATCAACCCAACCTGTCCAGACCCCTCCTGCAGAACCTCCCTACCCTCCAGCAGATCAACACTCCCACTCAACTTGGTGTCATCTGCGAACTTACTGAGGGTGCATTTGGTCCCCTTGTCTGGATCATTGATGAAGATATTAAGCAGAACTGTCCCCAATCCTAAACCCTGGGAAACAGCACTTGTGACTGGCCACTAACTGGGCTTCACTCCATTCACCACCACTCTTTGGGCCCAGACATCCAGTCAGTTTTTCACCCAGCAAAGGGTATATCTGTCCAAGCCATGAGCAGCCACTTTCTCCAGGAGAATGCTGTGGGAAATACTGTTAAAAGCTTTGCTGAAGTCCACGTAGACAACATCCACAGCCTTTCCCTCATCCACTAAGTGGGTCACCTTGTCATATTCGAGAAGCATTTGGAAAGGTAAAAAGCTTGATCTTTAGTGATGCAGCTCTAGAGGGATGTAAATTAGTGCAAAGAAGTAAAATACTGCTGAAAATAATTTTGAAAACATTGTAAGGGAGATACTGAATCATCATTCAAAGGCTCTTCTATGTGGTATGAACATTGCTGACATTATAGGTGACACTAACTTAGTACTGGCTAACATACTTTTCAGTGATATAAACCTTGGGGTTAAGATCAGCTGGAGGTCTTTTCAGAGGTGCCAACCCAACTACACATATTTTCTGGGAGTGTTATGCACTTGTAGCCCTAAATCTGTTGTTATCACTACAAAACTAAGCAATAACCAAGTGGCAGTGGAAGAACTTCAGCCTTCTGCATAGTGTGCATCTCACTTCCCCAAACCTCTCTTCTGCTCCTTGCAACAACAGAGGTGATTTGAAGACCATCTAATTTTTAGTTAGGACATCTTCCACATCTTCCCATCTCTGCTTAAGAAATTAGCAATCCTTGTGTTTTCTTTATCTTTATTTCCACAGTTATAAGTGCTGGGGTATGAAAAGTGTGAATTCAACCTGCACAGCCCGAGATGAATGCATAGGATGGAAATAGGGAGAGACGGTACTTTCTGCCACTCATGTCATCAGCTGCTTCTTGGCTTCCAGTGCTCCCACACAGCCGGTGATGCAGGGATCTCAGCCAAGTGATAGCACCAAGTAGTTCAGTGTCATGTTCTTGGATCAGCAAGATGCATTCTAAGGAAAGCATGGTGATAAACACATCACACAGGTAATGAAAAACTTTAATCCAGGTGAGGAGTCCTCTCTCCATTCCTCTTCTGCTTACTCATGCACTATAATTTGCTTAGGCAATTACCATTCAAATAAAAACCAGTGCTGCAACATGTATGGCACCTGATATTTGTGTTTATGCAAAGAAACATGGCACCAGGAAAAACATATAACTGCTTATTCTAATAACACTGCAGCTTGCAGTAGCCTAAAAAGTTCAACAACAGCATTTAAGGTCCCTGTAAGAAACAGGACAAAGACACCCCATCTTGTTGTCCCCTGACTGATTACAGTGTGTGCTGGAGTGCAGCCAGACATCACACACCCTGCAAACCCTGGCAGACCAGCAAGGTGGGTGAACTGAGATCCCTGGTTTGCTGCTGCAGATTGGTGCTTTCTGTTTCTCCAGAATGAATTGTTTGTGTACTTGGTCTTTAGAAGTCCACGGTCCCATAGATGTCCCACCATGTTTCTGGCAAAGGAGGGCTCCAGAAGGGTAACATCAAGTGATGGAGTGAGAAGTGTAGTATTAAAATATTTCTCTTTGGGGCAATAGAGTACTTACTTGTTTCTTATATACACCAAAGAGATCAGTTGCACTTGTTAATTTGCTCTTGTGAATGCACAGCTAGGTGGATGTTGGTGATCTTCAAACTTGAAAGAAGCATGCAACTGTTTCTTAAATATATATATATATATGCAAGAAAATCAAAAGACATTGTGATGCTCTAGCACTGTAAGGTATGGAGCAACCTATGTGGTTTGATATCGACAATATTTCAACATCCAAAGGTGAAGCAGGCCTGGAATATATTGCAAACCACCCACCACCTGTTTTTTAAATATGAAACCTTTTTAATGACAGTGGGTAATAGAACAGATGACAAAAGTTCTTCCAACGCTAGCCTGTACATCAGTTCAACAATAGGTTTATGCACAATCAGCTTTTGTATCTCTCTTAATTATTTTACTCTATTTTATTTTACTTATAAAATTCCAGTTTCCTTACCAACAGATCTGGTGTTGAGCAGGACAGAAGAAACAAAAAAGGGGGAGGAATTATTCAGGTCTTCCTTCTTCGCTCCTGCCAGGAGAAAAAAGAAAAAAACATCAAAAGTCAAAACTTAGTAGAATAATTTTACCTATTGACCTTTCAATCTTTTCCTAGGACTCCCCATGACCAATCCGGAGTCAAGTGCCTTTCTCTGTCAGAAAAAGAAAAGCTTTAATAAGCTTTTCTGTGCATTAGGTATCATGAAACTCATTGATGGTTCATAAATGGAAATTCTTTGGTGACTTAGACCAGATCTTGCTGCTGAAATGTTGGTGAGTTTCTACACTAAAACTGAATCTCTGTATGTTAACGTGATTCAGACCAGAGCACCTATATTTAAACAACGTGTTTATTAAAGGAGTATTTAGGCTAGGTCTTTTATGTCAGTGATGTAGAGATAAATGAACAATTTCTTTCCCTCTTAAAACTGAATGTATTAGCCTTTCTGAATAATTTTCAATGTTGTTAGAAGATAGTGCTTATGACACGTACAACAAACACACCTGATCCTAAATGAGTGCTACTGCTTAGTAGCATCAGTGCCTTCAGTAGAGGCAAAGCAGGGAGTACTTAAATTAGGCAGAAATTAAATTCTGGGATGATTTAACTTATTTAACTTATTTTTGTGGGTTTAAACTAAAGAAACATTTTGTAACCTACAGCGCTAGTTTTGTATTTATCTTTTTCTGTGAGGAGTGTTCTTAAAATCTCTAACCAAAAGGAGAAGGAAGATATTTTTATTGCATAGGATTATTATCTTGCATCAGTTTGCAGATCTTTTCACACTTCGAGAGCAAAGCAAAGGTGAGAAGGCCAGGATGGGGCACTGGCCACATCCTGCAGCCCTTACCTCAGCCAAACTTCACCATGTCACTACAGTGTTTTGCAGTATAACAGAACCTGTGAGTGATAAACAATTTTGGACATCACAGACTGCACAAATATGCAAATGCCAGCTCTTTATCCTATCCTATCCTATCCTATCCTATCCTATCCTATCCTATCCTATCCTATCCTATCCTATAGATGTTTTACTTTTATGACATGGTGTAACAGCTTTTAGTGAAAGGAGGATCGGAAGGTAAACTAAAGGGAAACCAACATGAGCAGGGTTTGCACAGCAGACAGGAGCTGTCTCACCTGCTTAGTGGCTATCAGCTGGCACAGTTACATAGCATCCATTACAACTTCAATCACTAGTTACAGGTTCAGTTATGATTTGTTTGCATTACTCACAATGCTCAAAACCTTCAGCTCCCTCTGCCACAAGATGAGTATTTTTGGCAAAATTTTCAGTATATATGTGCAACATTTTTTTTAGTTTTTAACTAAGTTCGAACGAACTAAGGCAGAATTTAAGCTGTTCTGCATGGTCCTTCTAAAAAATCCCTAGGGTGGCTATGATATGCATCTGTCTTGCTTGTACATTTTATTAATGTCTTGATACTAGTGTAGCTCCAGGACTCACACCATGAGTGCTTCAGGTGCGTGGATGGCTGTCGGGCTGGTTGCACAGCAGCCAGAACCCTGGGAGATGTGCAGGGCAAGTGCTGGTGCTGAGGGGTGTGTGCAACAGGCAACTGGAAAGGAGTAGTGTTGGTTCCAGCTCAGTCAGCTGGGGTGTGAGATCCAGGCTGTCTTTTGTCTTCACTGGATGGTTTGTGCAAAGTCATGCTACCCTGAGTGTTGCTACTCCTGCTCTTCTTTGCTGTCATGCTTGTTTCTCGTCGATGCTCACCCCACTGCAGGGCTAGGGATGGGTTACATTGCAGTCAGAACTTTTCCCTATGTTTATCCTTTTTATACTTGTTGGGCAAAGCCTTTGACTAGTGCTTGGACTCTCCCCACTACTTTCAGATAAAAATGAAAGGATTCTTTAAACACTAGTGCTGGGCTTTGAGTTTTCCAGTTTCTGGAAAGGATAGTAAAATGATGTTAAGCTTGCCCTTCCGCTGTTGCTAAATGCACTGCTTTGTCCCATCTCTGTTTGTCTGGCCTGAATAGCATGAACCAGACTGGTTCTCACTAATGAGCACATCATTATTCTTCTTTGCAGAACAGCAGTATTATTTTCATCATTAGAACTGTTAGATTCACCTCATTGTCCTTATTTCACCCTTTCTACTATTAAAAAATTACAATAAACCTGAAATGTGTCAATGAAGCACAGGTTGTTCCTCTGCTGTCTCATCAGAGAACTGGGATATTGTTTAGACCATGATCTCAAAAGTGAGGAAATATAGTAACTGATTTGGTGCTTTTAATGATCTCCTAGTTTTACTAAACGTTTTCCTCCAGTTTTCACATCTTAGTCACAGGTATTTTAACATAGTTTTCTGTACTTTTACATATTTACTATTAGTATGACAAATACTTGTGAAAAAGAAATATGGAACTTGGTATGGAACCAGATGTGGTACACAAAACGAGCATAGAGATATTATATATTTATTTAATTAATTTTTGTTTTGATGGTGACAACATTGTGTAAAAATCAGGGCTAATGCACTCCTCATGAGTTTTCCACAAGTTATCTTGAGGCAAGTATGGAGTAATTGGGTGCTGAAAAAATGTACTGTAGAAACGGCTCTAGACAAGTACAATCTGTATTACTCAGGAAGTTGTAACGTATAAATACTTAAAGTGCATCTTTGAAATATAATGATACATAAATTCCTGGTCTAAGCATCATCAGTTCAAGGATGTTTATTGGCATGGGTGGAAGTTTTGGAGATAGGGAACTGCTTTCTTTTCCTTTTTGTTTTATTGAAGTGAAATATAGCACTAAAAATTTGATGGGGATCTGGTCTTGGCCTCAAGAATTCCAGAAAGTCCTCAGCTTTGTCAATGGCCTGGCAGTGTTTTTGTCTGCAAGGCCCTCACCCTGGCCTGGTACCCCCTTATTTTAATCGGAGAAAATAGTAACACAAAGCTGAGGGGGTTGTTCTGAATTATTTGAGCCCTTCAGGCTGCCACTCACATAAAAATCAGACCCTACACACCCAAAGCTACTACAGACATCAAGGTTGCCAGTGTCATGGTTTGACCCTGGCCCGCAGCCAGGGGCTCACACAGCCGCTCTGTCACCCCCCCCTTCTCTGCTAGACAGGGGGGAGAAAATATATCAAAGGGCCCCTGGTTTGAGATAAGGACAGGGAGATCGTCTGCATCTACCATCTCGGGCAAAAGAGACTCGATTTTTGGGAAATTAGTTAGAATTATTAATGAACAAATCAGAGCAGGGAGTGATAAAAACAGATCTTAAAAAATAACATCTTTCCCCCATCCCTCCCTTCTTCCTGGGCAAAACATCAATCTCAGTTTATCCACCTCCTTCCCCCAAGTGGCACAGGGTGACAGGGAACGGGGGCTGCGGTCAGTCCATCTGATGTTCGTTCCACCGCTCCTTCTTCTGCCAGGGGCAGACTCTTCACTCTTCCCCTGGGCCACTGCGGGGTCCCTCTCACAGGAGATGATCACACACCTTTTCTCCAACGTGAGTCCTCTCACGAGGGGCAATCCGCCCCAACGTGAGTCTGAAGTGCAGTCCTTCAGGGGGAAACTGCTCCGGCGTGAGTCCCCCATGGTGTCACACAAGTCCTGCCATCGACCCTGCTCCACGGGGGTCTTCCCGCGGGGTCACATCCCCCTTCAGGAATCCACCAACTCCAGCGTGGGGTCCTCCACGGGCTACAGGTGGGCATCTACACCCCCTGTCACAGCCATGGGCTGCAGGGGGACAGCCTGCTTCACCGTGGTCTTCATCACAGGGAAGTGGTAAATCTCTGCTCTGGCACCTGGAGCACATCCCCCTCCCTCCGTTCTCCACTGACCTTGGTGTCTTCCCATATTCTCACTCCTCTGTCTCTCTGCCACTTGTTGTGTGGTGCAGTCCTTTTCCCCCCATTTCTTAAATATGTTTTCACAGACGCCTTCCTATCCTATCATTTTACTGACAGGCTCAGCCTTTGCCAGAGGTGGATCCATCTTTGGAGCCGGCTGGCATTGGCTCTGCCAGACCTAGGGGAAACTTCTAGCAGCTTCTTGCAGAAGCCGCCCCTACAGTACTCCTGCCACTGAAATCTGGCCAGACAAAACCAATACAGCTAGCTAATCAAAAAAGCAGTTATTAAAAAAATTAAGCATTTTGTCTTCAAACTTCTGAGGATTAGTAATGCTGACATGTTTGCCAGCTTTCCAGGAAGAGTAGACTTCAACACTGGCTATGGATATTTTTATAGAGATTAAAAAAAGTGTTTGTTTCTTTTTCTTAAAATGAAATATAAGCATACAACAAATGACTGTCATAATTTAAAATATTACTGTCTTTGTAACAATGGAGAGCAAAACCTACAGATGTCTTAACTGATCTGACAGCAGCATATCCAGCTAGGAGAGGACTTCAAATGAAAAACAGTGGATAGGAGAGGTGTCCATTTCCATTAGATCCCAGCTTCTCAGGAATCCTTTCTCCCACCGGCGCAGCACTAGGGGTGAGTAGAACATTGTTGCTTGAGGCCAGCCCAGGTCGACCTCTTGCCGAGCACAGCACTGCTCCAGAAATGTGCCCCAGGGCGGGGCAAGGAGGGATGGCAAGGTAAGAGGGGCAATTTACCTTGCTCTAAGAGCCTTTTCACAGAATTGCTTGGTAATTATAGAATAAAATATTCTGATTCAGTATTTACGTAGTCATTGGATTTGTCCAGGAAAATCATTTTGGATTTGGTTTGACAAGGTTTGAATTGCAAAACAAGCTTTGCAACTATACTAATCAAGTCAGCCTGCTATGGGAATGACAGCCTATTTTGCCACACTGGGACTTTTTTGTTGGTAGGCTTGTGTGCCAAAACAAGCAGAAATGATGTGCCTATTCTCAAGGGGCAAGTATAGGCCAGTGTGTTTTCAAGTCACCCTTTGAAGGCCTACCCACAAAACGGTATAGGTGTAAGCCCTGTCAGAAGCTCCTTGGCAGCCGAGAGGATGACATGGGAACTCTGTGCCAGTGGGTCCTTGGAGCCAGCAGCGGTCCTCTCCAGCTGCAGCTCACCTACATGTGAAAGCTCAGTTTCAATACAGTGTCTGCCGGCTGGCAGTGGGGCTCCTCCATTTTGCCTGCTGAGGGCTGACCCACGAGCTTGACTATCCACAACTCCATAGCTTGCAGTCCACGACCAAAACTGAAATAGGTCTAGAGCAGGGGGGCTTGCTCTGGGCTCACTGACGGGCCTGTGCCCATGGTAGGAAGGTACGTGATCCTCTCCCTTCTGACTGTACTAGAATGGAAAACTGGGGAGCTGCAATGCCCCAATAGGAGTAATGGGGCCCACCACCACAAAAAAACCCTGTCCAGGTAACACTGCTCTAACATAACAATAAGCCTTTATGCAAGCACTTTTGATGTGAATGTTCACAGACAAGGAAAGGTCTTTGCCAAGGTCTCGTCCTGAACCCCATAATTAAAAGGAGTGGTCCTGTTAATTTTGTAAAATTACTTGCCTAAATACATACCACTCCTCCTCAGAACCAACTTAGTCAACGACGCAGGACAACAATATAATCTGTAGTTCCTCAAGAAGCTGCAAATCAAGTCCAACTTAATGGGAACAAAAGAGATATTTGTCTAATTCTGTTTCTGCACCATTACTTTCTGTAATTGCTGGGCCTTTGTTTCACGCACTTTCTGTGGTAGTGAATAATGTCAAAGATGCAATGATAGTGAGGAACTCATCAACTGCACACACTTTTGGTACTCTTTCATGCATACCAGGCATATCATTTATTGAATTGTAGGTATTTAGAATAAAATATAGATTTGGGTACTTAGGGCACTACAAGTAAAAAGTCTTTCAAGGTAACTAAAAGATTTCCTTTTTAATTTTAGCTTTATTATCACAGGTTTATTGAAATAATCCTCAGCAAAATCAATTTCTATCCAAGGAACAGAACACTAAATTAAAAGTAAAGTAATTCTGTATCAGGTGCTAAGATACTCAGTAGTGGTTAAATTTAATCAGTAAGCATTGCATATAATGAGTCCAGCTGCAGAGCTACCCATTTAATGTATCCTTGTTACGGTGGAGGTAGTTAGTCTGAATTAAATGATTGCTACCAAGAAGCAACTAGCTGGTTAATCAGCTCTGTTACCACACTGCATTTTTTAACCTATTACTACCCAAAGCTGCTACGTAATGATGAAAATATACCTGTCACTAAAGACAGGAACTTGGTATCAAAGACTAAGACATCTGTTTTCCTAAAAGTATCCCAACAACAGGTGATTTTTCTTACAGGGTGAATTTTCGTCAGTATTGGTTTATCTTACCTATTTTTTAAAAAACAAACAAAACAAACAAACAAAAAAGGATGGAACAAATGCTTGTATGAGTGACTCTGACAAACTAACACTAAAGAAATCGTATTAGTTTTAACATTGTTGAATGGGTTGAGTAGCAAAGCAGCTTGGAAACCAGAGTGAGAGAAACAGAAAATTTAAAAATGCTGTAAGCTTTAAATAAAACATAAAAACATTTTGTGTGTATGTGTGTGTGGAGGACCATTATACATAAGTCAATGTTTGATATGTTGCATATAATTACAGGAAGTTTGTAGAAGGTGTCATGATACCTGTCAATTATCAGCAGGCAGAAAATGCAGATAACATACATAATTCATCAGCATACTGCCCTTTGTTGTTAAGCTGACTGATTGAGCTCCGTAACATAACTGCTTATTCAAAACAAGACATTTAAATTCAAATGAAATACTGTTACCTCTTCAAAATATGTTATTATACTGATTCAGATGTATATATATGCATTGCCAAATGTGAGCAAGGAAGACTACAACTACGCACTACGCAAATTTGTATGTGTACGCAAATTTGTTGCATTATGAGGAACAAAAGAGGTGTTATCAGCTTCAGTCAGCCCTTGTGTTCTTGCATGAGAGAATGTTAGCCAATTCTGATTTTTAATAGAAAACATTTAAAAATTTATTTTACACTTCCTAATACAATTGTTATTTATTCCACTGATCTCACACAAATTATTTTAATAATCACAAATATATTTTAAAATTGATTTTAAAACTAGTGTAAAAGTCAATTCAGCTTGATTTCTCCTGCTCTATACTTTAATTGTGCCTGCTTGAAGTCAAATGGATTTAAATAAAAAAATCTACAAAGATCTAGATAAGGGCTACCAGTAACTACTTCTTAGATACTGTGTGGAGGATTTTCATGCTTTTTTCTGAGTAGGAGTGCCCTCACTTAAGATAAAAAATGTAAAAAACCAACAGCTACCAAGATTTGAACAAACTAATAGAAATATGGAGGTTCTGGAAATTATTAATATCCATTGCTTGGGTATGAAGTTAAATGTTTGGAGGGAAATGGATCTGGAATACAATAGAAATTTGAGTACATTATAAAAACAGAAATAAACTGCTTTCATTTACTACTTCAGAATATGAGAAGACAACACATTGTGAAATCAGATGGGTATCAAACAGAAAACTCACCAAGTGAAATAAATGCATTATACATAAACGAAAGTCTTTTGTTGTTTGAGATCACCCCCAAAGTGATCACAGATCAAAGGGAGAGGGAAGAAAAACCTCTTTTGCCTACGTAGGATTTCTGCAAGGTTTTAACTTTTATGATTGATGAGTACATTCTCACTCGAACACAAAGGAAGCCGTGGATGTTCTCACTGTGTACAAAGGTCCATGCTGCTGTGCCCAAGCTGCCACTGTTCGATGGATGCATTTCCCTCATGAGGTTGTGTGCATTTGCCTGTGCTGGGTCTGGTTCTGGGCAGATGCACTGTGCATCTAGAGGACACTACATCCTGTGTTATTGATAAATAAGCACAAAAAAAACCTTCCAAGAGGTAAATCTTTCTTCTTTAGAAAATTATTTTCCCAGGAAAAATAACAAAAAGTAGTAAGTCAGATGACACATGACATGGAACTGATCTGAAAAGATGAAGAAAGGCAGGAAAATGGGCAAGGGATCTGTTTTCTCCTCCTGGGCTGCCGTTAACCAAAACCCTCAATGGCAGCTTGGCCTTGGCCTGTAGCCCTTTCCAAGCTTCCACATTTCCATTACAGGCCTGCATGAGGCCTTGAACAAGAATAAAATCTCTCACGGCAGAAGGGCAAATCCCACCAGCTCTGCTTAGGGAAATATTTTGGGTTAAGTTTTCAAAAGACTGTTAATGGGAAGACCAAAGCAAGAAGCAGTTGATCACATCCCAGTTTTACACAGTTTAAACAAAGGCAGGACAGGCTCCAAAACTGGCTCTGTGGGAGGAGATCAGGCTGACTCCTTTCCCCATCTCTGAAGATTCCCCTGAAGCCTGAGTACTTTCCTCTGCAGCTGCCAAGGGGTGTATCATTGCTGTGTGGGTGCTGGAGCCAACTGAAAACTCAGTGGCTTGGGCCATCCTTTGGCTAGACCGGAGGAGAAGCTGCAGGCACTGCATCTCATTTTATATTTTATCATCCAAACTCATCTCTGACTTATGATGCTATTTTTTCGAGCAGATGCAAAACTGAATGTCCATAATTAAGATCAGGTTTTGGATATGCTGCTTTGGTTAGCTGCAAATAAATTCAAATCAGTTTGTGAGCATGTAAAACTATACAAAGTGTTGCCATTATTTGTGTCCAACTATTAATCTATCCAAGGTACCATTGCAAAAAGCAGCATATTTTGAAGCACATGCAGAATAATCATTTCTCGTAAGTATGTAAAGCTATACTCAAACATTATGTGCTGCATAAACAAAATATTTATTGTACTCACAAATTATCTGTATACCCTACATGTAAAAATGACTGTACTACAGATTATTTCCCCTGAGTACACATAAAATAGTGCCAAAGGGCAGAACATTACCAGACTGGTTCAATCACACCTCAGGCTTCCTGGAGGCCAAGATGATGATCTCCATACATTTATTTGTCGTTGCCCTTTCTCTCACCCTTGGTGACTATTTCACACACATGGCCACTACGTGGAAACAGGATGTCAGGAAGATGAGGAATGCAAGAGCTGGAAAGCAACTGCAGTTTGGCATGGGCAGAGGACATCGTCCCTCTGTAGTAAGATGGAGCCAGCCAAATATGTGGACAGTGGTCAAGCAGCAGTGAGGACAGAGACACTGGGAGGCTGAGAAAAGGAAGGAAAATAGAAATTTGGGGAGATCCTTGCTGAAGTTTTGCCACCAACCTATAGACAAGGACACTTTGGCTGCACTTGATGTTTTATTTACCTAGGGTCAGGTGGGTAATTTTTGTCATGCTTGTGTTTGCACCTCCAAAAACCTTCTGAAGGGTGAATGCACTCCTTTCGCACGTACAAGGCTCCGTTGGTTGAGGCAGCTACAGCTACTGCCCACAGCAACTAGCCCAGGATCACCTGAACAAGTCCGATGACTGCAGGAGAAGTTGACATGTCACCAAAAATACATCTCCCAATTTGGGACTGTAAACACTTAGTTTCTTTAGATTGGTGGTTCATAACTCATTCTTGTTTACGCATTTCTAAGAAAATTCAACAACAGAAGAAAAAGCAAAAACACTTCCCCTGACCACCACCATAACTGGAAGGTTTAGATCTCAGTACTAGCTAGAGACACAGGTATATAGTTGGGTATTAAACAAAGGAGATGAGGCAGAGAAAACACAAAACAATCAGCCCTAGAGATGTAAAGGATGTGTCCTGGGCAAAAACGTTCATGTTCTAAAATTCAGCATTCTGTCATGTATCAATGCTTCTACTTATGTATACTAGGAAAAGTTACTTTTAGGTCTAGGTGAATCTGAAGTCTTTGCAAGATGTAAAGGTAGTCAGACTCATGATTTCTGAGGAACAAGCTGGAATAAAAAATTATACTTTTTCTTGCTGACCTATTAAGGATGTTTTCTGAGCATGGACATAAACTTCTGTCATTGATCAAAAGTGTCCCCACTGGGTAGCAGTCATGGAATATGCCTGAGCCGGGACTGAACATGATTTATAGAAAAGGTTTATAGCTATGCCCTGTTCTTACTAAAAGAAGAGAGGACAGTTGTACATAAATTTTGAAGTAATGGAGGAAATCTGATGCTTTATGGCACAAATAGTTCCTTATAGGCAAAATTGCATAACATATCCTAGTCATATAAAAATGGTTATTTGTTCTGTGTGAAGAGTTAAATCAAAACCTGCAAATAAAGAAGACACACATTCCTCAAACATGTAGTGATAGGCATTTTACTTACAGTACCACATTATGAAATAAGTGTCATGGTTTAACCCCAGGTGGCAGCTCAGCTCCACACAACCATTTGCTCGCTCCTTCCTCCGGTTGGATGGGTGAGAGAACTGGAAGGGCAAAACAGAAAACTCGTGGGTTTGAGACACAACGACAGTTTGAAAGGCAAAGCAAAGGCTGCACATGCAAGCAAAGCAGAACAAGGAATTCATTCACCACTTCACATGGACAGGCAAGTGTTCAGCAACCTCCAGGAGAGCAGGGCTCCATCAGGTCTAACAGTGATTTGCAAGGACAAATGCCATCACTCTGAATGTCTCCCGCTTCCTCCTTCTTCCCTCAGCTTTATAGGCTGAGTGTGACATCCTATGGTCAGGGATATCCCTTTGGTCAGTTGGGATCAACTGTACTGCTTGGGTACTCCCAGCCCACTCACTAGTGGGGTGGTGTGAGGAAAAGGTTTTAACTTGGTGTGGGCACTGCTCAGCAATAGCTAAAACATCCCTGTATTAACAACACTGGGTTTAGCACAAATCCAAAACATGGCCCCATACCAGCTACTATGGAAAAAATTAACTTCAAAAAATTAACTCAAAAAATTAACAGCCAAAACTAGCACAATATGTCAGAGACCATGTTTTCCATGAAACACTTCACAGTTCTTGCCATAATCTTGATATAAATAGCTGGTATCCATGCAACCTCATATTATTTAGAAGTTCAAATTGATACCAAGCATCAAGTAATCAATCATTGAATGGCTTAGGTTGGAAGGAACCTTTGAGATCATCTAATCCAACTCCCCTGCCACGGGCATGGACACCTCTGAACTAAACCAGGTTGCTCAAGGCCTCATCCAATCTGGCCTTGAACAGCTCCAGGGACAGGGCACCCACAACTTATCTGGGCAATTTATTCCAGAGTTTTGTTACCCTTGTACTGAAGAGAGTCTGTCTAAGATCCAACCTAAACTTATTCTCCTTCAATTTAAATCCATTTCCCCTTGTCCTGTCAGAGGACACTCTTGCAAAAAGTGCCTCTCAAGCCTTCCTGTGGGTTCCTGCCAGGTCTTGGAAGCCAGCTATTAGGTCCCTCTGGAGTCTTCTCTTCTCCAGGCTGAACAATCTCAGCTCCCGCAGCCTGTCCTTGTAGCAGTAACGTTCATGTGGCTTGAAGAAGAATACGGAGATAAAAATGAAGATGAATATGGAGATAAAAAATAAAACACATTAAAGTGACAAACCTAAGTAACTGCTCTAAAATACTGCACATGTATAATGTAATGTTCATGGTCAATATAAAGATATGACTAGCTTCTAGCAGAGTCAAACTCATAGGCTTTGCAGAGGGAGTGTTGGCGTTTGGGTCTCCCAGCAAAGTTGCTGTCAAGAACTATAGCAGTGTCTGCTCAGCTTTCATCTTCTGTATAATACAGGACACAATCCCAGTTACTCAGATGCAGGACAAAGGACTTTAATTCTCCAGAATGCAGCAGTGTGCTGGTACCTGAGTGACATTATTAAAGGCAGCTAGACTCAGACACATACTAGGCACTTACCCTTTTTCAGATTTGTTAAAGTAGCAGCTGCTTTTTATTACAGAGTTTTCAGATGCAAAACCTCAAAGGGCATAAATTATCAAATCCATTGAAGTTGACTGCAACTATGATAATTTATACCAGATGAGAATCTAAGCTATCATTGGAGATACGGCTTCACTATAAGAGTCTTAAATTATAAATGCTGCCTAGTGGATATAGCAAGAATTCTGGAAAAACATTTGATCTGATTGTGTCAGTCAGCTCATATGTTAAAAACAAGGTGTGATAGTCTGGGGAATGCCTGCCAGTTTGTGGATATGATTTCACTGTAATATAAAGTGCAGATTAGACTCACCATTTTGTAGCAGAAACAAGATTATATCTACGGAGCTGAAACAGCCTTCAAGTGTACCTCAGCCAGGAATACTTTCAGCCTGGAAGAGCAATTAGATTGCCGCTGCAAACAACTGACTGTTATCACAGCACTTTGACATAAGCCTGGTGTATATCCCAGGAAAATCTCATTGGAAATCTAAAAGACTTGGGCCCTTTCAGAAGAGAAACCTTATTCAATGCGAAGACAGAAAAGCAAAATGGGGAAAGCAAGATGGAGAAGGTTTTGTCTCCTTTCCCCACAGCCACACATCAAAATGCATTTCTTCAGATACCGAGGAGAGAGGGGGAAATGATAGTCAAGAGTAGTTGTCTGTAGACCTGCAAATGCCGTGCTGCTTTGCAAGGTCTCTCCTTGTGACGTTGCTGCAACACAAACAATGGCCTCTGAGACACCAGACTACAGTAGGAGAAGGCAAAAATCAACTGCGGCAGCATGAGGTACTATGTCACCATCTCATGACAGCTGTATTTTGAAGCCTTCTGTCTCAGTGAGAGTTGCCAGGAGGAGTCTTCACCATAGAAGGGAAACACAAAGATCCAAAGCTAAAGACGTCTCTTAAAAACTGGAGTTCCCAAGACCATGCACCTCAGAGGTTCAGGTGCATAAGGCCTACTTAGAAATCTGATGCTTTGCTTGCCTGTGGATTTCCAGAGCATCTCAAGTGTAATAAAACAGCTATTTGATGCATAGATGGATGAGGAAGGAGTGACATATCACATGTACTCCTCAATGAGTGGTGACTGGTAAAACTACAAAGCATATGCAAAGCAGTCTGATGGGAACCTGAGAGAGAAAAACTACCCCTAAAAGAAACCAGTAAAGAATCTCTGCAGTAGTAAAATACTGTTTGGGAGCTTAGTGAGAAACTTTATTCTTTTGAACAGAGGCTAAGCCCTGGAGCTACAGATACCAAGGGTGGCAATTAGTTAGTGCAGCTCTGTCCTGGTCAGTGCTGCGATGAGGAGACAGCCAGTGCTACCTGCTACTTTCATGACACTACTATGGCTCTTCCTTCTTTTGATTTCTCGAGATTATGCAATTTATTAGTGTCTTCAACACAGAACAGGAGAACAGGGTCCTTCATGATGCTTTTTTTTTTTTCCAAACACATCCCTTCCTTATCAGTACCAAAGTAACTAAAGAAGTTGAGATACTTGTGTAGGATACCGAGGCCAACTTTGCACCCAAAGTCTAATAAGAAGCATTCCTATCAGGTATAAGGTTTCAACTTGGAGAAAGCTTAACACAAAAATGCAGATGATCAGTCATCAAGAAAAATAAGTGGCAACAGAGATATAAATATCCAATTCTTGCTAAGGACTACTTGGAAAGCTGATCTCATTGAAACATGCTCCCCAACTTATTTTAAATTTCTTATGTAATTATACTCTGTTTTCAAGTTCTTGTCACAGCACAGAGATCTTGTTTTGTGTAAGTTCATATTCAGGTCAAGGGCAGAGAGGCTTCATAGCTATTATAGACAAGACATTGTCCTTCTGCCAGTGTGGTTTTGCCCCAAGCCGAAAGAAGTCTGAAGTAGTCATTGTAAGGGATATTTGCATTTTTTTTTTATTTGCAGAAAGGCAGTTTTTAGCCAAGCACGGATATCATTTTAGTATTCTTTGCACAAAGAAGGAATCGATTTGCTGTAAATAATGATAAGCTAATGTTACTAATTACTCCTGCATTTTTTATTTGAAGAACTAAATATCCTTTACAAACAAGACCTCAAACGTAAGTTGCAAGTTTTGCACAAGCTAAAAGCCCTACTGTCAATACAGACATAACACTGGTGCATTTGAAATTTTACAGGCATATAAGAGTTAACACATGAGCTAAGACTGTTAATCCAAAACAGTACTCTGTCTACTGTATATGACCACACACTTATATAGTGGCAGAGAATCATCAGATACACTGTTAATTCACAAGACTGTTGCCCAGAAACTGGAACAAACACAGAAAAGGAGTGCTAAAATACCATGTGTGGCTGTCTGTCTTCTGTGTACATCTTTAGAACAGGCTTTTATACGGTCTGGATCCCTTGCCACACTACACCATTTAGAGATGATTATGCCCCTTCTTAAACTGCTGCAGCTGCTGGAACTGCATTTCCAGTACAAATGTTAGCATCCATGGTCAAATAACTGGCTCATGGAATAAGCCCATTATAGAGTGGAAGGAAGAATCAAAATCACCTTCGTCTCCACCAGAAGATCCACTGTGATTATCTGGGCTGTTCTATTGTGTCATAAATGTCCCTGAGATTCTGTGAACTGCTGCTGAGTTCAGCTAAAATATGCCTTTTAAGAAAGACATCTCTTGAGGTTAAAACTACTAGAGATGGAACGCCTATTAAAATTTCATTAAACTGCTCAACGGTTAACTGCTCATTCTTTAGGGAAAATTATATCACTTGGTTCTAGTCTGATTTTGTTCAGCTTCAACATCCAGCAATTGGATCCTGTTATGTCTTTGTCAGCAAGATGGAAAATCCAGGTATGAAATTTCTGTTTCATTGCAGACACTTTTGGACTGCAGTCAATACGTTTTTCTGTTTGATAAACTGAACAAAAAAACTTCCTTGTATCAAGCCACATGAATCAATGATATTTTTGGCTCTTCTCTCAGACTTTTCTATCTACCAACAGTCTTCTTGAATTCTAAACTGGACAAAACAAATTCCAACAAAAATTGTTGTGGTGCCAAACACATAACTGGTATTGACTTCGTGGTCCCTGGAGATTTCTCTTTGGATGGCCAAAAATTACACGAAGTGTTTTGACCAAAGCACCAAATTTAAGAGTTCATTCATTGTCATCTTCCTCTGACAAATCTCTCTGTTAAGTCTTAATTCATCCTCTAAATCCCCAAATGAAAATGCAGTACCAGAAGAAAAATTTCAGCCAGCATTTTAAGTTCATTTTAGGTCCGGCAAACCCCAGTTTTCTGAAGATGAAAAAGAGTAGCATTAGCTTTGCCACGATGTGTCTGATGATTAGACTATGGGAATTATCTGCACACGTGGTTTTTATTCCCTTATTTGTTACAGCTGTACCAATACATGTGAAAAGGCTACACAAGGCAAAGAGTAACAGAAGTAGTGACACATCCATAGTATAAGACATATTTAAAAAGACTGGCTCAAGGTTCAAAAGTAGAGTCATTCTATAGCATTGGGATGTTTTAACATCACTCTGAGATGCCAAAATAAAGTTGTATAAGCATGTAACATAACTGAACACTTCAGAGATGACCAGAGCCATGATACACAAGTAAACCTAGGAAAACCTGGAGGCTTAGACTCCCTTAAACCAACGAGCTGTATTTGCTAAGGAATTTTATTTTGAGAACACCTTGCTCAACTGACCTTCACTGGCTCCAAATTTGGCTGTCTTCTCCATTCTCAAGCTCTGGTATTTTGGTGGGCACACCAAATACACAGGTAAAAATGACAGTCTGCTTTTGCTGTTCACAGATGTGTTACTTAAATAGTTTCTGAGAAAATACTTGTCTGCTTCCCCCCAGCTCATTAAATAAAGTCATCTGGATGGCATCAATGCCTTATCCGTGTTGCTTATTACATCTCCAGTCTTTTAGGTCTCTATGAGTATCATTAATAATCTTGTAGAATGTCTAATGCAGTTTAAAACAAACATTAAATAACGCATAGCCAAAAGCAATTCCTAAAACAACCCTAATATGAATATACTTGCTCTGTTAGAATGCTCCATTTACTATTTTGTTTCTGGCTGACAGTTAACCGATATTCTATTAATTTACAGGTCATATTGATTAAATGAGAATGACGTATAAAAAGTGTCATGTCATGCAGTGGTAAGTAAAAATGACTGGAAAAAGTCTAAGTGTTACATAAACACTACTGTTATGTAAACACTATTTTTTGTCAAGTGTGTTGTTTGATAAAACTGTGGTCAGATTTGCTTTTTCATACACCCATCTTAACCCACATTAGTTCTCCTGATTTCCTTTAATAGCTTACATATCAGTCATATATCCTCTGCGTACGTGGATGCTAGCTAGTCTTTTTACTGCCAGTACTTCTACCTTTGTCAAATCTTCTATATTGTCTTTCCCAGTTTCAAATTTATTGAAAACAAACAGTAGCAATACAGACAGCTGTTTGGTCAGTTTGAACATAAACACTAAATTAAAGTTATCTGAACATGTTACTTTAAACATAGCTTTGATGGCTAACACTGATTTACTGCCGGAACAGGATGTGTTTTCTCTGTGACAGAAGTTTGGGGGTTACTCATATGCTCCAAATATAGAAAAAAATATTTTATTATTCAGTCTTTTGTGTTTTCCTAGCAACATTTCCAGCATTTCTACAGATCTATTTGATTCTTAAGACTAACATAACCCTGCCTAAATGTACAACCTTGAGCCACGAGGGCAGCAAGAGACATGAATGATGCTGTGTTCTTTGCAGACGTAATTGCCATTTACAGCACTGACTCACGGGAAGCAGTAACTACCTAAAATATTCCATCAGACTGGCTGATGTGTTATCTCAAGACAGTGTGTTGAGGCAGCACGGAGCAGTCACTGTTTAGAGCATCTGTTGAAAGGGCAGAGGCAGCTCAAAATCTTCCAAAAGTTAGTTAGAAGCAGTTCTGTATTTTCCCACACATCTCCTAAATGACTTGCGAAGCTTATTTACACAAACATGTCTTTCCTGCTATGTGACAGATGCACACAAAAGAAGAGACTGACTTAAACAAAAACAGTGAGTTAACCGCAGATAAAAGTGCAGGCAGAGTAACCACAGAATTATTTCTGTTCACGACTACTCGGAACAGCGGGTATGGCTCAGTGACAAAGGTGTAGTTACGTTGACTACGCTCCTTTTAGAAAGAAGTGACCTGTGGAGAGACATGAAGAAGCAAGCTATAATCCAATCCATTTTCATTCTGCCAGACCACAACTTCCCATATAAAAGATTTCTGCAAGAACATCACAACATACAGTAACAAAAAAAAAGTATTGATTAGACTAAGTTTATCCACAGTTTGTACCTAGGATGGCAGAGGACTAAGACCTAGATTTTCCTTTGATATTCCCTTCCTTATTCCCATTCGCCACACACTGTTTTTTGCTTATATGCAGACAGTAGAACCTTCATCTTGTCTATGAATTGTCATTCTTTATTTTTTTTTCCAAGTAAACTTGGAAAAAAAAAAAGATTTTACTATCTTTGCCTTACACTTGAGCAAAAAGGATAGCAGTATTTGTATTTTTAAGTATACTTCACACAGTGGCTGTTATCACCAGAATCACCAGAATCACCACTGGCTATTAGTATTTATACCATTGTGCTTTCACTCATCAAGGTAAGATCTATGAGAATGTTACCACAAATACTCTTGCTGAGATCAGCGTAAACCAAAGTAGTAAATTTTGCATAATTTTTCACTATGCAGATAGTGAAGTGTATTCTCAACTGGACTATAGGCTGAAACATTATTTTCCAGTTCTCAAGCTACTTTCAAACAGCTGTCTTCTGAATGCTAATTTCAGTCTCGTGTTGGCAGATCCATAGAGAGCATGTCACGAATGCTGCTATGGTTATACTCTCCATTTAGTAAACAGTATGAAATAAACCCACATTCAGTAGCAATAATGCAACTTAGACCACTCCCCAGGTACTTTTAAAGTGGTTCCTCTTCATTCACACTTCTTAAAATCTGAGCAAGCAGAAATTGCAGTTTCATTTCCAAGTTGCCAGTATAAGGGACACCATCCCTTTTAACAAGTGCTCAAATTTATCAAGCAGTTTTTCATTCCTAGGAGCATCACTACAGACAAGGCAAGAGATTCCAAGTGAAGGGAAAAAGTTGTCTTCTTCCCCTTAGCAGATGTGGTGACTGCGATTCATGAGTACCAGATGGAGGTTGTCACCACAGCATCAATTATTGGGAGAGGAAACTGCAACTTTTGCAAGGCCCAGAGCTATTTTAGGAGGATTTTCCTGATGCTACAATCAGTGCAGGGTGGATCCAATTTCCCTAGCAGTAAATGCCATTTAGAGGGTGGAGTTGGCAAGGGAACTGAATTTATACATTCATCCTTCAATTCTTACTTGCATTAGTTCTGCCCTTCTCTTCCTCAGTTCTTCCACTTCTAACTCACATCCCAGTGATTTCCTACTTTGTTTTTACAGAAAAGATCTCTAGCTTCCCTATTAAACTTCAAAAAGCAGCCATTCAACTGCAGCTAGTAAACTCTTGTTTAAAACAGAAATAAAAAAATCGAAGCCTTTATGTTTGCAGAGGTAAACTGCAAGGTCAGAGGAGGTGGGCACTGAGTCAGTACTGGTTGTCTGAGTGTGCACATGGAGAGCTTTGGTGCCTGTGCTGCTGCCCTGAGCACAGGGAAAGCCCTGCTCAGGCTTTGCTGCTGCTGCTGCTCAGAACCACTGAAACCACTGAAGAATGTCAGTTTCGTGCTGTCTGTAACAATGCTCTGAGAAGCACATATTAAAATTACGACCTGGGAAGCGGCTCTGAGTTAGGCAGCCAGAGAGACGCTTCCATCTTCTCTGACTGGAGGGATAGTAACATAGTGTTGGACCTTCACTACAGCTGGATGAACTCAGAGGTTCCACAGAGACCTGCCCCTGCCCAGAGGCTCCATGTTTTTGGAACCACTAAAAAACGCATTTTACATAAACACACCAGAATAGATGTTCTACCCTTCCTGCTCATGGATCACAATGCTCACAGGATGACTGATGGCAACACCTTGCCGAAGCTCCCCATCGGTGTCTGACACAGTATCTCCTACGGTGTTTGAACCATGCCAAACACAGTGCTTGCATCCATCCCCTCTGAAGGACCCCAATACAGCCCAGCAGAGGACAGTGTCTAGCAATAAGACAGCTGTCCCACAAGTCCTGCCTAATTTGTTGAAGCAAAGAAACATGGACATGTATTAAGTATGAAGGGATCCCTTCCTTTTCAGTAGTATAACTGGCAAATTCTTGCAACTCCTAAGCACTCCTCAAAGCACTAACTTTATGGAAATACAAGAGAGTACATTGTGCCACTATTATTCCAAGTGGTGAAGTGCAGCAGAGGCATATCTCTAGGCTCATCTTAATCCCTGGAGCACAAAAAAGAAAGAAGAATGCTCCTCCTTTCTATTCAGAGCAAGTTCAAAAGTTAGATATTATTATTCAGAGCAATTTCAAAAGTCAGGGGCTGTTTAGTGACAGAACAGTAGGAAAAACAATTAAATCCCTGCTCCAAGAAAGAGACTCCAGTGAAATCTTTGAAGCTGCTGAAGTAGAAGGAAGTACTAGTTTCTCTGACAAAATTTTGCTGCAGAGCTTTTAACTATAGCTTATCTCTATCTTCTGAATTTGATTACAAGGCTTAGCTTGAGATATTAGCTCTAGTACAATTTCTAAGACTGCAAGACAGGATGAATAGGAAGAAGGGAGGTAAGCGGATGGAAAGATTACAGGTATTTAGCAGGAACACAGCAGTACAATGTATAGTGAACTGACAGCATCAAAGTATGGTTCAAGAAAGATGAGAAAGAGAAAGCAGGGATAGAAACTGGCAAACAGACACTGAAAATACTTACAGCTGGGGTATAAAATAAAGATGAAAGTATATCCACATCATCCAAGATATACACCAGTAGGCTGTGTTCAACTTTGAAGCTGACTGCTCCAAACAGATGCAGTATTCCACAGCTCAGTCACCTGCTGTTAGAGATAACTTGATAAAACAAGCACACATCAGCCTAATTAACACTTGGGCTACAAAACTGCAAATACTTCATAAAGCCCTGGGACAAACACTCAAGAAAAACGCTAAATCCAACTGGCAAAAGTGCTTAAATGGCACTTTGCTTAAGGATGGAGTTGACAACAAATACAGGATACAGATACAAATAGAAGATGAACTCTAAGTGGGGTAAAAAAAAAAAAAGTGAAAAGAACTCAAAACGTTACACCTTCACATTGGCACTTTATTAATTATTCCTCAATGCATAGTCCTCTCTGACCAAAAAAAGTTTAACTTGATGGCACAGCATAATTTTTCTGCCACACAAAAAAATCAGGGTCTCTAATTTCATAGGGTGTCTGAATTACACAGAAGCCGTCATATTTAGAGCACTACCTTTTAAGCTTGCCTCTGGTGTCACCGAATAAAACAGATGTTTGTAAATCGTGACTGGGGGTTTCAATCCCAGCAAAGTTACTGGCAGGTTTCCAATACTGTTCAAACACTTGTAAACTAAGCATTTAAGTACCAGTAGGAATCAAATTTTAAATAGACCATTTCTTAAAGTCCAGCTCAGTTTCTCCAGCTTGCTAAATTCAACCACTGGTAACCAAGTTAGGAGCTGACGTTGTATCCACGCTCTTTAAGAATGCCAGGAACCATAGAAGCATTGCTTAGCCATCTCCATCTTTTCTCTGCCTGGCAAATATCCAAAGCAATTGCTGGACAGTTAGCTATACCCTTCGCCCCCTTGCACTGCTGTCTTGGCTGTGCTGATGGGAGACAAGGAAGCACTGGCTCATCCTGCTGATACGCACACATCTCCATAGGGAAAGGGCAGGAGCTTCAGTTTTTGGCATATTTAAGCTCTAAGTGCAGCTCTCCTGCCATCACTAATGAATTTGGACTCAGAGCTTCTGAAATAAGAGAAAGAGGTTGTGGGGTGGTATTTTATTTTATTTTACTTTTTTTTTTACTTTAAAGTACTTTTTAAAAGCCATTCTGCCAGCACTTCTGAGTGCTGGAAATGCACATCTGAGAATTTTAGTATATGTTGTTTCTCTTTCTTTGTCATGGGTGAAAATCTAGATAAGCAACGCTTTCTGTTCCTGACATCAGTGGATTGAAGTTTGCACCTCCTGCGGAGCAGAAGGGCAAAAGCTTGCTCGATCTTGATTTTCAGTACGAATACGGACCATGAAAGCAGGGCCTCACGATCCTTCTGGCTTTTTGGGTTTTAAGCAGGAGGTGCCAGAAAAGTTACCACAGGGATAACTGGCTTGTGGTGGCCAAGCATTCACAGCGACGTTGCTTCTTGATCCTTCAATGTCAGATCCTCTTGTCATTGTGAATTCACCAAGCGCTGGATTGTTCACCCACTAATAGAGAACGCGAGTTGGTTTAGACCATCGTGAGACAGGTTAGTTTTACCCTACTGATGCCCTTCTTCAGACTGATTTCTGCCCAAGAATTATTATGCTCCCTGACACAGCAAGGCTGTTATTTGGTCTAATTCAGGGAAGTCTAAACTAAAGTGCAGTTTAACAGGAGGAAGCCTGAGAAGATAAAAGAAGGTTTGTTAGTGTAGGATGCTTATCTATCACTTTCTATACATTACATGTGCTGAGGTATTCCTACACATGCTGGTAGCATTTTGAACCTGATTAATTTCTGAAATGGCCTATCACATTTTTGGGGGAGGATCACTGACCAGTAGAAGATAAAGCTTTAAGGAATCTTAAGGGGTTTTTTTGGGGAGGAGTTTTGTTTGTTTGGTTGTTTTTGTTTAAACTACCAGTATTAAGTGTATGCATTTACAGTACAGAGAGAATACCTGCAAGAAATTTAATTTACAGCCTTAAGTTTTCATTTCAATTTTTATTTCAATATTGGAAAAACATAATTCTTTCAAGATAAAGTTTACAAAAGCCTGTAAGAGGGAAAAAATAACTCTATGACTGTTCATGAATTCTGCAACTCAGATCTACAGAAGGTCACAACAAAACCAGAGGGATGTTAAATCCAGAATTCTCTCAGAGGCAGGATTTTCTGCTTTTGACTTTTTACAAACGGTAGAGTGAATAAGTTAAAACTCTGAAGAAAGGTGAGATGCTCTTATTCTTCCACACCAAGACTTTGAAATTCTGAATACTCAGAATCAGTTCAGTACGTTTAATTTTAAGAAGTCACTTGCACATTATCATTTTACTTGTAACAGTGATGCTTTTATGCCTAGTAAGTCAGCAGTGAGCTAAACTGTCCCAACAGATAACCCAACACAAAGCTCCTTATAAGGAAGAAATAATTCATTCCCAGGGTCTATTCTCAATAAATGTAAACTGAATGTGCTCATTCCTTGAGGAAATACAGAGCAGCATTAATTCACACAGCTCTGGGACTATGGTGCACACAATGCCCTCCCCTTCAGTCCATCCCGGAATGACTTCATGCATCAAGTATCAAGCCAGAAAAAGGCAGAAGGCACAGAAATGAATGTCAAGAGGATTTAGCTCAAATTAAGATGTTTGTCTCTTTTCATTATTCTAGAACACTGGTAAAGCATGCTTAGTATTATAACCACATTTTCTTAAATGCTTTTAGATCCTAGCCTCTGACTGCAGTTTTGGAATCATCATGGAATTTAGTTAGAATAAAAATCTGGACTTTGAAAGGGCTCATTCAGTGCTGCTGATGTGTTTTCACTTTAGTAGAGACGCTCTACAGAACTGGCAATATTTATCCTCGAGAATTTGATTTAAAAGGCAAATATGCTTAACTCATTAATTAAAAATAGCTTCTGGGCATAATAAAGGAAACTATTTTAAGAAAATATCATAAAACTGAAGCAGTGATAATCACTACCTTTACGGCAGTGTCTTCCATGCTTTCAGATGATTTTAGAATACATTTGGTATCCATCAAACCTACAGCTTTCTTATAAGAACTGAAGTGCCTAGTTATCTGAAAAGGCTTAAAGAAACAGGATAAACCCCCCCTTGGTTTAGCATTCTAAATTCATCTGTTTCAGCAGGCCCATCAGTCTTTCTTGTATTTGATTATTTTAGTGCTGTCACCTCAAGTGATTTTTCTTATGTTGTTTTCTTTTTCTTAAAGCTCTAGCTCTGAGAACCCTCTAGCTTGCCTTCCTGAGTTTCCTTCTCTTTATCTCTGACCCCCTACACTCTCAGCATTAGAAATATTTTATGCAGCGCACGAATCCAGATTCTTGTTCAGCTTCTATGCAGGGATGCCGAGTCTCACCTTTCCAGATAAATTTTAACCAACCGGGTGACTTGTATGGGCCAGCTGTAAGTTGTCTGCCATCCATTTTTCTACACTATTTGCTTCACGCAAAGGCAACTGTGAAGCTGTATGTGAACTTTCTTCTAATTTAGCATAACTGGTAGAATGCTCAAGCCCTGTATGTTTTACTGGAATGAGCAAAAATTATTGCAAGGGGCCTAACTCTTTGAAAGACTGTTAGGAAGGAATTTCACTGAGTGGTGGCTAAGGGTATTTTCCCAAGCAGTTCATAAAATAGCCTTGGATTACATGTAGGACATTAACTGAGTTAAGGCTGTTGTTTTCCAGCTATTTCTTCCTCCTTGGTTCTGGACTAGAACTACCAAAACCATGAGGCAGAAAACGAAGAAACGAATGCTCAGCTCAGCAAGGTCCTTCCCCAAGAATGTTCATTGACAGAAAAACTATCTAGAAATTAAAACGCAGTTCAGTTATGGTTTTAACACATTTTAATTTCTTCACTGTAGTTAGCACATGTTCCCTTTTGCTTTCAGCAGGTTATAGGAACTCAAGGAAAAAAACTGGCACAATGAAGGAACTTCAGCCTCAGATGATAACTGCGAAGCCATCACGGTGCTACACCAAAGCAGACAGAGCCCAGTGAGAAGCAAAGATGCCAGTGAGAGCAAAGATGCCATTACTTCCTCATGTGCTCCCTAGTCCAGAAATTAAAAAGCTGCACCAGCATCCTGTGTAACCATTAATATTCACAGATTTAATGGGAAGTAGCTAGTCCTGCAGAGTGGTAGACAGATGAAAGAGGTGGGTTTTCCATGTGCTTTTCTCGGGGGTTTCTTAGGCAAGTTTAATAATTTTTGCCCAGAGCTGAAAAGACAGAAGAATGATTAAGTCGAGATAACTGACACATGCTGCTTCTGCTTATTACGGGTGTTTTGTTGTTCATTGGCATTCCTCTTCTTCTTGCTCAATTTTTACTGTAAAGCCTTCTTTACTATGACGGGAAGAATTCTTCCAGCGGCATTAGCATGTTATTTTTATTGCAGCAGGTGTCTAAGACCTGGTAAAGAACAGCCATTACCCAATTTAGAAGGGCACTTTTACTGACTTGCTAGACACTTGCTTGAATCAGAAATAGCCCTAGAACAACAGAGAAGAAAACTTGCTTTGAGATGCGAAAAATTACTAATAAAGAGTAAGTGATGGGGCGATGTCATGGGTTAAGGCTGGGCCAGCCTCTAACACGGACAGACGCTCTCTAACCCCCTCTTCCCCCACTTCCCCCAAATGGGAAGGAAAAGGGAATGAAGCAGAGAGACTTTCGAGTTAGAGAAGAAAAAAAACTAGAACAGCTTTAATGAAACAATAATAGAAATAACAGTGGAATGATAAAAGTAAAGAACTATATACAACTATAGATAGTAGCCCGATATCGACCCCGACTCCCTCCCCTCATAGCAATCCCCACTGGTGCTGCAGAGCAGGAGGCACTGGGGAAGCCCCAGGCTCAGCTGCGGTGGGAGCTAGATGCAGAAGCTGGATTCGGGAACTCAGGATCCGGATCAAAAGCAGGAGATCAGATGGAGTCCTCTCTGGACACCAGCCCTTGCAGAAAAGGGAAGAAAGGGCAAAAGGGCCGAAACTCTTGTGATCACTCAATTTATACTAAATATGATGTATACTCATGGATGGAATACTCTCGTTGGTCACCTGTCCTGTCTATTACCCCCAGGAGGTGCAACCTTTTACTTCCTTGTGACCCTCCTTTACTACCCTGCACCCCCAGCGTGGCACACAAGAGCCAGCAGTGGCCTTGGTCACCACAGGAAAAAATATCAGCAAGAGCCTTTCTGCATCCCAGTCCCAGGCAGTGACTGCAAACATCAGGTGTTATCACTGCCAGTAGCACATACTGTCTGCAAAAACATGCTGCTGACTTCAGAAAATATAGCCTTTTAGAAGAGACTAAACTAAAAAGTAAAAATCACTAAATAGGACTGGGTTTTAGCTAAACCCTGGACAGGTGAAAATTAAATATAATTTTCCTCTGCTCTCAAATACATGCAGTCATGAAGTTCTTTTTTTACCTTCTACATATCTTACACTGAAACCTATAATATATTAATACTTAAAAAACCCCCACAAAACAAACTACATCCTCATCTCTGGCCTGTAGCATTCAGTCTTCCTGACACCTCCAAAATTTAGAGTTAAGTTTACAAACCCAGTAGATCATTAGAAATGCATGCCTAAAATAATGAAAAAGCCAGTTAGCATCCCAGTGAGGTGCCTGTGGTTCTATAAAACTAGCAGCACCTCAAGAGAAACTGTTTTGTGTGGCTGGTACTCAGAAGCACAAGCATCAGTTTAAAATAATTTGTTACCCAGAAGGTAGCTCTCGTGATCCCAAAGAAAAAAACAACCTGTAGTATATTAAAAAACTACGCAAAACATAGTTCATGCCTTGTCTCTATTCTGCAATTTAAACTCCTTGGTTAGAAAACATCAGTGACTTCCTTACCAGGAGCAACTGACAGCAGCAAAGGCAAAAAAAAAAAAAAGAGTTCTATACCTCTATGTAAAAAAATTCTCAACCTGTAAATATTTCTAAATCAGTACTACTGTCTAAGAGCTTGCAAGCGCATAGGAAAGCCAACACTTGCATATTCTACACCATCTTCAAGTTTTTGGAAAAAAAAATAAATCAAAAGTCAGCAAAGTCCAATGCGGTTCCTTCAATTCCCCATCCTTTTTTGATGGAAAAATGCAGTTTCTGCAAAGCTTGTCTGGGGGTTATGGTGGAAACAAAAAGGGGATGTCAAGTTTAAAGCCAGCTGGATGTAATCTGCACCTCTCAGACCTTACTCTGGGCACACTTGACGTTCTCTCGCCGCCTCCCGACCGCGGTCTAGAACGAACGGACGGGCGGGCGGGCGGACGGGTGGCACGCCTCTCGCGACGGGGAGTCCTTTTTTGCCAGGCGAACCAGCCTCCGCCACGGAAGCCAAATCAGGGCATTACAGGCCAGCAACTGCTGCTCATTTGTTAAATCCCGGCCAGGCAAATAACTGTTGTATTCAACCGCCAGCCGCGAAAGCGCTCTTCCCAGGCTGGAGTTCCGAAATACCTGATTGATAAAAAGAGTCGATTGTGCTAAATGACACGTGACAGCTTCCTCTCCGCTTTACCTGCTAGCCCTGATCTCACCGCACAGGATTTCTCTCTCTTTGGTTTTTTTTTTTTTTCCTTTCCTGAGGCCAGAAATATCTGCTACAAGCAGAGGCAACTTCGGGTATTCACCCAGAGAGCTGCTGCGCCGGACTCCGATATCCTCCGCCTGCTGTCGTGGTTCATTTTCTAAGAATTTTTTTTTTTTCTTTTCACGAAAGACATTTAAGCTGAAGAGCCGGTACGATCCCGAACGGCAGAGGTTATTTATTTATTTATGTATTTATTTATTAAGTTTTTGGAGCACGGAAAAATAAAAAGAATCCCTGCCCATGACAGGGAGGCTGGACTAG
>NW_009707586.1:0-40064 GCF_000703405.1 Apaloderma vittatum | reverse complement strand
GATGATCTTTATGGGTCCCTTCCAACTTGAGGTATTCGGTATTCTATGAAATGAAACAAATGACTGTTTTAAAACTACTCATAAAATAAACTTAGATCTTTCAATGTACTTTAATATCTTCATTTAATTCACAGCTATGAGTTTTGAGTTTGTTCTGTTATATGAAGAAAAAAAAAAAGCTGTTCTGTGTGTTCTAGTTGTGGGTGAAAACTACATTGTGTGGAGAACTTGCTAGGCTAGGCCAGTGTGAATATATGGCACGTGAGATGTTTCTTCCCAGTGCTGAAATAAGCACTTACTGGATCCTAAATGAAAGGGATTGATGGAGTAAGCTGGTGTGTTATAAAGACACATTTTCTTGAATTTTTATAGCACGCTGACTTTTACTGAAATGATTTGAAATCTGTTCCCTGTGCATTTAGATTTTTATTTTTTTTTCAAAAGCTATGCCCAAATTTTTAGCTTCTCAATTTGCGGCAGTGTTGGATAAAGCACTCTTCTTTTGAAAGAGTAGTTTTCAGTTCAGTTTTGCTAAGTTAGCTGTGGAGAAAGTCTTGATCCTGAAAAGTGGAAAGTGTATGCCCTCAGATGATACTTTGTGGGTGTGCATCCACAGGCTGTAGTTCTTACGTATGGTTTATAGAGTGTCTTGTTCTTGGCCTTTTTCTTTCTCTCCTCAGTGTGAGTAAAAGATGGCACTTAGTTAGGACTTGAGGGACTTGCTTGTGGTATCTTATGCTGCTGATTGAAGAAGCTTATTACAGTTTCAGAAATGGAAATCAGATTCTGTAGATAACAAAGTTCTAGTAGTGAGTTCTGCCTCAATGGAGGTGAGTTCTCAATGATTTACAGTCTTTGGAAGAAGTTATGGTAACATGGCTTTGAAAGCGGTCTGGAATTAGAGGCGTATGTTTATTGGAACCCACAGACAGTGAATAGATAGAAAAAACCCCAAACTTGTGACATCTCAAAGCTTACTGAGGAAATCAAGGTTAGTCATGTAAATGAAGTGGTGATAGGTGAAGGTGGGGGAAATATTAGCCATGGGGTATGACAGAAGATGTTGCCACTTAAGAATGATGCAGACGATCCTAGGTAAGTAGCAGTAAAATCTTTGTTACATGGAGATCCTTCATGCGTGGTTGGAAAAGCTGCTGGTACTTCAGCCTGACCTCAGCCTGGGTCTCTTCCTGACCATTTGACTGACAAGAATTAATTAATTTTGATGATTTAGGAGCTTTAAGGGAAGAAAGCACCTATTCTCAAGTACCTGGTGGTGGTGTACCATGTCTTGCCAGCCTTGTGCAGGTGCACAGGCTGGCTTTAAACATCAGACATTTTTTATGAAAGTAATTGAACAAATGCTGCTTTGGCTGGGTTGTTTTTTCTACTGTTTGCACTTCTGTTGACTGATGAAGGTGTCTTGCAGCATTGGGAGTAGCTATTTGAGAGGGCTGAAATTTTCAGTTTCTCTTAGTTTTAAACGGTGTCCATTGCTTCTGGGAATCTCTTCTAGGTTATACCTTAGGTCATTTCTGAAAGCAATGGTTTTTCTCAGCTGCAGCTTATGTTCATAATGTAGCTGCATTGTGAAACTAACTCTGATTCTTGAATTGCTTTGGTTTTGTTTTTGCATTTCACTTTAAATTTACTGTTGTTGACTGAATCAGAGTTGCATACCAACAGTTTAGTCAGAAGATGGCACTATGTTACAAGAAAATAAGCAGCAAGTTGAAGTATTTTACAGTTTGGAATTATTTTCTTTTTGCAACACGTGATTAAATGCATTTCACTTCTCAAGTATTTCTTGCTTATCATTAGCTAATGTATATATATATTTAAGCCAAGCTCATGTTTTTATAGTTTGACGTACACAAATTACTGTAAGGGTTGAGTGTATCTATAAAATGCTTATCTAGCCTCATGCCTCGCTAGCGTCTGACACTCCTTCCCTTATCAATGGGCTAAGTTTTAGTGTTTCTTTTCTCTTAGACCTTGAAGTTTTGCTAGCATATTAATGTGATTTGAGTATGCAATTAAATGAATGTATACATGCCTAGTATATCAGAATATTACCAATATGAGTTTGAAAAGATCAACTGCTATGAAACCCGTACATCAAATATTTTCATAAGTCACTCATTAGAAATTTCAGACAAGTGCTAATATGTTGGGGGTTTTTTTATACTGTAGGAAGGTGCAATGGCTCAAGAGTCTCCCAAAAATTCAGCAGCAGAAATTCCTGTGACTAGCAATGGGCAGCTGGAAGATTCTCACGAGCACAGCTTTAACAGGGTAAGAATTTTCTTTGCTGTCTCACAAGGTGCCATTATTAGAAATGCTAAAGTTGCAATACAATGCATAGCAGACTTCACCTGACACAATTTTCTAGAGCTTTAATGAAAAAACTTCTTTGAAGCTTAACAATAATTGTTAAAATTGACTTAATGTGATGGCACATAGCAATAACCTTTTTTGTATAAAAAGCATGTTAGTAGTAGCACATATTTCTAAGTAATGAATTGGCTACTCTGTGATGCACAATCAAGTGTATGTGCTTCTACTTTGTTCTCTCTGATCCTTGAGGATACCAACAATTTTATTTGTAAATTGAGACGCCAGGCATTTTTAAAATACAAGACAATGAATGAGGACTGAGGTCCTGTGAATTCAGGCTACCAAATCCTATTTTTTATATGAAGTATCAAATTATTTAAGGTAAACTACTACTACGGAGCATTAAGTTTGGAGGCAACATGCCTAAAAGTAAAGGAAAATAGTCATATTCTGATTTGAAATTGGAAACAGGAGAGAAGTAACTACTTTTATGTTCAAACAAAAAAATTATCACCGTGTTTCTGTATGCTGTATAGATGAGATGTACCAGAATCCATCTTATTTGTTGTATGTCATCTGTATGCATATTTGCATTCTTCAACCTCCCTACGTTTTGCTATCGGTTGTTCTTGTGTTTGGCTGTCCAGCAGAGGGTGCTGTGGTATAGTTTATGGAATCTGGGGTTGGTCCTTTTTAATTTTGCTTTTCAGTTGGAAATATTACGAGTAGTTAATTATCCACTTTTATTTGATATCTGTTGAGACCTAGAACTTAAGGAGTTCTCTAAACTGTATCAGCACTATGCTGACTTGCAGTGCAGGATTATTTCTGAAAGGAATACTGAGCAGGACTTCAGCATTTTATTTTGTCTTACTAATGTTGAGTAGAGGAGGGAAACCTTCATAAGTTTAAAACCACGTCCTGAGTATTGGTAAAATAAGCACCTGCCTAATTTTGTCTTTTGGTTTTAGCTTCAGTTGAAAAACCCCTTCAAAGTTAAAGAATTGTTGTTAAAGTTAGCTAAAAGCAACAAGCAAATACTGCACATTGCAGTAACTTTCCTGTATGAAAGATGTATTAGTAGTGGCAGATCTTTTTTAAATGTTGATAGCATAAAACATTGGGTGGTCTGTATGTGCACAATTAAGTGAATGCGTTTCTAGTTATTGATTCTAAGCCATGAGGATACTGATTTTTAATCCATTTTTATTCATAGCAGGAAAAGAAGCATTTAGATGTATATATAAAGTATAGTTTTAAACATGTCTTTATTATACTAAAATAAAACGCTAATTAAATATGTAAAATATGTATTTAAAGTAATAAATAAAATACATCGTAGAGACAACATCTGAGACTGTTTTACTATGATTGCAGATTAGCTGTACACAGAGCATGACTGTAAAAAAAAAAATTTAAACTTCATGAGATGGAGTTGCATCCATACTAGAGCTCTTATTAAATAACACCGTTATTACTGGATGTTTTTTCTACTTCTGCTGAATGAGCTGTGATTTTTTTTTTTTTTTTAACAAATAGCATTGCAATGAGGAAAGGCTTATGTTTCTTAAGATTTGTCTTTCAACTAAAGTCTACCAGTAACATAATGTAAAATTAGGATAGCGTTTAATGTAATAAAGTTAAAACTAAATTTCAATAAAGATGGACTATGCTTAGGGGGACAACAAAAATACACCTGTAAGTGGTAATGAATTTGGGTTCACCTGGCAGCAGAGAAACAGATTTACTATTTTTAAGCCTCATGACCTTGATGCTCTTGTGACTTGACCGCTGTCTAACTTATCTTTTCCTTATGTAATAACTACTTATTCGGTGTAGTGCACCTCATACTTATTATTTACATTAAATGGAACTTGCATGCTTGTTGATTGGGTCCGTGGCCCTTGTTCAGTCAAAATATAATCACCATTTTCTGTGGAAAGTCAAAATGTTCAGGTAGTTTCTCTCTATGGCCACATATAAATGTTGGAGTAAGATTTTGCTGGCATGTGAATTATTTTACTGGCTTGGAGTCAACTATATTTCAAAACTTCGACAGAAATGGGTCAAATATTTGGTTGAGTTGCAAAAAATTTTTACTATGCAAGCATAGCTGAGTTTGTGGCTGTAATTATTTTTGCAGTGCTTAATTCTGAGATCAGTGAAGATGAAGTGCACTTCAAATATTTTTTTGAACTGTCTTGTACAAGTTAACACCTGCATGTGTGACCTAAGCTCGGAATATGTGATAATCAGGACTTCTTATAAACAAAACAAAGAAAAACAAACTTCTTGGAATTAATGTCTAGGTCTGTTTACTAATCTGTTAGTTTTGAATTCGAATATTTAGCTTCTATTCATCTTGCTTCGTGTTTGTTATTTCTCATGCTTAATGCTATACTTCCCCTTTTTTAGCTTGCCAGGTAATTTTTTGGTTTAACCGAAAGCTATGTGCATTGCACCACAAAATCTTGGGGATCTTTTTTCCTGTCACCTTATGGAAATGATAAGCCGAGTGCTGAATTTTAGAGGTTCACTTAAGAAAGGGACAAGAAACCATTACCATTTTAAGTTGTGCTGTTATCACAGTGCTCGGTAAGAGCGCGCAACCACAATAGAGTTTAGAGAACTCCAATATACTGTTTTCTATTAAATCTTCTTGGGAAGCTGAGGAGCAAAGTTGGTTTTAGTTTCTTGTTTCCTTATTGTTGTGATCAAGGAGCTTCTCTATATGTTGCACAATTCAAATGTAAACAGTAAAACATCGTTTATCCTGTATTTTTTATGTGGTCTTCTACCCTTATTTTTTCACAAACACTTAAGCAGGTTTGACTATGTGTTTTTCATAGTCTGAGTAAAGTTACACAACCTTTTCTGCAGAGTTCTTTAATTACAAAACTAAACTTTCTTATAGTCTTGCATTCTGTTTAGCATTTCTATCAGACCTCATCCATAAGCTGATCAGGCATGAAAATGCATGTTTATTTTTCACCTGGTGCGGTATTTCTATGCATTCAAGCACGAGAAGTATTACATTTTGCAAGGCAGTGCAGTGCAAATGTATTTACCTGGAAATGGCAAGTAGGGTTGCTCCTTCTTTGAAGTTTTGCAGCACATCAGACAGCATAGATTGCCGTAGTGTGATTTCAGAAGGAAGCATATTAGTTCCAGTCTTGTGGGAATGTGATACAGCACTGCTTGGTGCATCTTCTTGGTTCCTTGTGTCTAAGAAAAAGAATCAAAAGCATATTTATAAGTAACTTAAATCAGTGTTTGCTTAACTGTAAAGTCTCATTCAGAAACATGCTGCTACATTCTAATTCCATCTTGTTTGTAATAATAAGAGATGCCTGTGGAATTCTGACAAGTTTTGTCCTGCCCGTATGATGGATGGAAACTTTTTTTAACTAAAAAAGGCTGTAGCTTCAGTCATCGTTGGATGAAGCGTCTAATGTCCTTTCATTACGAAAAAGCTTGATCCGGTGCCTTTCAGCTCTCCAAACTCTGTTGGAACTCATTTATGCTTTAAAAACTTGATGCGCAGAACTGTTTGCCAACGCTTGGATATTTGTTAGTCTGCCTTAATGACAGAGGGCTTCATGTCCTGATCAAACATGTTTTTCTTACTACCTTGTGCAAGAAAACTCAACATGCAGAAAAGTCTTGCTGGTTTATATTGTTCACTGGTTTATTTCACTTATAGCTGACTTTTAGAACAGTTTTCTTCCCATGGTAGCATAATTATGGGGTTAGAGTAGCAATGTTTTAATGTCACTGAGGGAATTGAGAGCTGAGGGCTGTGGGAAAGAGGGAGGAAGTACGTTATTCCTAATTCAGTAACAGGCTATATGGTGTGAAAGCTGGATAGCAATACTTGAAACTGGTGAAGTAACTGTTTGGTCTGCCTGTAAAGGTATTTAGACAACTGTAAGCTATTTGTTATATTTAAGCTATTGTACAAAATCTGTATGAAATTCTTATTGATCTGACTCTCCAAAATTGTTGTTCGAATTGTTTTCTTTAATTTTCAGTATAGACTCTGTTCTCCTGGCTCTTGTGCACTTATGGGGACAAAACCATTATTAAGCATGTCCATGTAATAGCAGTAATAAACTTTAGGCTGCAAAAGATAAATTAGCTTTGTTGTGAGTCTTCAATTTGTCTTATAAGAATTATGAAATAAGCTTGGGATCTGATGAATGGGAGTGCATGTGTTTGATATCTTGTTCTCCAGTTTTATTGCCAGGCTGCACAATTAGGTAAGGTAAATTAGGTTTTTTTCCTCTTTTGCCTCCTGAAAAAAAAGCCAGCTTTGTCATTCACATTCTACGTGAAACATCTGAGTTCGTCTTTTAGGTTTTGCTATGTTGACTGGCATAGTTAAATTTTACTTTGGGCAATTATATTTTAATTAATGACTGATTTAAAATATATTCCGTGTGTCAGTTTAGAAATTTTTATAGGAGATTGAAGGAAAAAAAAAAATTAGTCTTTGTTGTCAAGTTTGCATCATACAGTCTCAAAACCCCCAAATATGAATGTTAATGATGAGAATAGAAGGGAAACTAGTTTAAAACTGGGTTGTAGTATGACATCAGGTAAGTTAATAGGAATGTAATGGAAAGAGAGGATCTTCTGAGTGAAGAGCAGTGTATTGGGGAGTAGAAACAAATGCCAGTCTGTGTTGTTTGCTGTTTTTCAGCATAGGCTAAACTCTTAGCTCCCCTGCCATTTAATTTTATGCTTGAATTTATATTAATGTGAGGATCTAGTGGCTTAATTTGTAGAAAATGGGAGCTGAGTGATACAATAGGGCAAAGAAGAACAAAATACATGTAGGGACCTGTACTTGGACATGCACTGGGGTAAGGAGTTAAAGTTCAGAGCCAGTTGTTGTACTGGATGGATGTTATGTCTGCCTGCATAACTTTTTCTTTCATGGCACTTGTCGTCTTTAAAACTTTAAACTATACAGTAAGATGTGTTGCGATTTTTTTCCTGAAGGTAACCTGAGTAGTTTTATTTAAAATGTCATCTGTCATCAAAAAATAATGAACACTTTGAACTAGCTACTGATGTGGAGGTTTTAAATTACTTTTATTCAAGGTAGCAAGTTAAACCATGGCTGTTAAACTTACTATTGGTACTAAGCAAAAGATGATGCTTAGTCATGCATTAATAATGGCCTGACAAAACTAAGAAACTAATAAAATTAATACTTATTCCTTAGTTTCTACTGTGTCTCTGCAAAGGGGAGAAACAATACAGTTCTGGTATCTTTCCCCTCTTAAATTTTAGATTATGGATAGCATGGATAGGAAGTATCTTTTTGGAAATAGTCTTGTAATGCTGCCAACATTCCTTCATGAACAACATGCATTCTGAGTGGCTTCTTGGCTGTGTCTGCTGTCTCAACAGGATTGATATGTCAAAAATTCATACTGGTTCATCTGGATGATCTGTATAATAAACTGATGAATATCGTATCTCTGATCATGTAAATAAGGCTAACCTTACTAAAATATGTTTAGTTTAATAAGGTGATTTGAACTAATTAAAATGGGTTTTTAACAAAGGGTTAAAGTGATTTAAATGCTTTGTACAGTATAGGTTTGCACTGTCTTGGCTAGCCCTATCTAAGCTAGTGCAGTATTTTCATGCTTTTCCATCTGTGAGCCTTTAGCATGCAAAATGACTGAGAACAGGATAGGTAATCCAACCTTTTGACTTCTTGGGAATGTTCCAAGTAGTAGAGTATTTTATACCTCTAGGTCCCAGTGAAGTTAAAATATGAAACTATTTCTGCTACATTGTAATTGCAGTGATTTTTCAACCTCATACAACTGAAAAGTGTGAACGAAGCAGCTTTTTTTGTGTGTGTCCCTTAACAGGGGTTTGTGGTTTTGAAATTTATCAGCAAATTTTGATGAATTTTAACAACTTACTTTCTCTTTCACAACGAAGAGGGGAAATCGCTTTAGAGTTTGAAAGGAGACCATCAAAATCTGCCTTGTGGCTGTAAGAGCAATACTTAGTCAAAATATAATCATCTTATTGTAACAGGGGAATCTGTCAATCTGTCCCTACTTCCTGTGTTTTAACAGCAAACCTACATTTGATGGCAACAAAAAAGCTATTTATGTTGCCTCCTTACCACTCTGAAATCGCCTTAAGTACAGTTGTACCTTCTCTTAAATGTGAAGTTTTTTGCACATCTTTACTTAGTCTGGGGTTGTTTCTAAATGATCCTTCTTTGTAAATTATTGAATGGATAAACTGCACTGTCAGAATGATTACAGATTTTTGGGTAGCTTTTTTTGTTTATCTACACTTGTGGAAAAAAAAAGCAAGTACAAGCAGTTGCAAGCAAGGTTAAAAATTGAAGTTTACATGCAGAAGCATGTCTCCACTGGACAGTAACTTGCATGTTTATAAACAACAAAAAGGCAGTGTTTAGATTGTTGACTTTTGATGACAATTCTGGTCATGTATAAGTCAACCAATGAAAAAACTTTCTTTTAAATTCATATACTTCAGCAGGGTATATTTCAACTGATTAATATAGGTGTTTAAAACCAGGTGTGAATGCAGTTCTTTGCACTGAACTTTGCCTTTTTGCCAAAAAGGCAGAGATCTCTTTGAACAAACATGTGTTTGTATATATGTACATGTGTATACATTTATGTAAAAAACCCTGATGTGTATGTATACATAATTGTAGATCTTAATAATTTTCATGATCCAAATACCAGGTTTTTATTGAAGAAGGATGTGTTGTAATGTTCTGATTTATCTAACTCTGTATTTTTAAGTCATTGTTTAGCTTCAAACTAAAATTAAACTTTTTGTCGTTACAAGGCCAGCGTTCTGCATTTCAGCCTTAAATACAGATGATTGCTTAGATTCCTATTGCAAACACGCTTAAGCAGGTTAGCTGTCTACATTTGCTTGGCTACAGATTTAAATATTTCTGAAAACTACACGACATGCTAAGGTGCCCCCAGGAAAAAAAATCGATGCCGTGTCCTTTTTATTAAATCGGTGCACCTTCTCCTCTGCAATCTGGATAACCTTTTTCAAGTCTCTCTCCTTTTTCAGCTTCTAGTGACTTGCTACATTGTGAGTTAAGTGGACTCTGTCAATTAGCTAAACTGAGTTGAAGCAAGGGCTTTCCAGTATACCCCCAACTGCAAGTACTTAAATGGAAATACCAGTGTTAAGTCAGTTGTGAAGACTGAAAACAGTATGTATCTGATGTTGAGATATGCTTAATTTGTGAGCTCAGTGTATGTCAATACTTTTTGTTGTTCATGCTGTTAATTTTTCCTTTATTTTCTTTATATAATGCTACAGGTACACAAATATGGCATAATCTGTTAATAAATACCCAGTTTATGTGACTGAAAGTATTGCCATAGGTATTGATTACTCTGATTGCAGTAGCATCCTGGGTTTTCAAACTCGGCAAGATATGTGTATGCTGGAATTGTTACGTTTGTAGCTCTTCCTTTTTATCTTCTCCCAGGAGTTTATCTTCAGCTAAAGACAAGTAACTGTATCTGTGGGGATGTGATCCAAAGCCGCTTCTTGACAGCCTCAGCCTCTAGGCAGTATCATTCTTAGGCACTAGTTTGCTTCTGGCTTGTGGATTGAGCGACTACAGTAATATGTCAGCTATGGGTTGGATTTAAAGGTTGTAATTAAAAGCATTGCATATATCCTGAATAGTTACTGCACATGTCCAGGCACTGATGTCTTAAAGCTATGTATAGCTTTTCTCTGCAAATTTCACTATTGCTCTCCTCTAGCTTTTCATCTTTTTGCTTCCGTGTAGAAGCAAAGGGGATACAAAAGCGTACCTGACTCCAGAAACTGCTGTTCTTCTGAGTTCTTGATGCCTAATTTTTTTTTTTCTAACTGCACTTTACCGTTTTGCTTTCACTTCCAGAGCAGCTTTTCACTCACTTTACTTTCACAAATTAGGGAGTTTTAAATTGCTTGGAATATCTGAACTTTTTTTAAAAGCACCAAGTATGATCCATAACACCAGAGGTTTAAACTTCAATCAGATGGCTGGAAATATAGTCCAGGAGAACTTTAGGAAGTATTTGTAGAAGTGCATAAGAAAGCAAAAACGTGCAGTAACGTTGTCTATGAATCATGGTGTGTAAATTCATAATTAGGCAGTGGGCCTGCCCTGGCTTTCTGTGAAGACTTCAGTTGCCTTGAAAGTCGGTTGTAGTAGTTAATGTATCTCTCAAAAGTTAAATGAGGTAATCTTGGGCAATTTTAAATCAACAAGTTTCAAAACCAAACAGAAATAAATGGCAACTTTATGCTGTAAGCAATAGTGATGTAGGCTAGGGGCTCAGAAGGAAGCTATTGGAGTAGTACCTTTATGGATGTTTCTCCCATGTCAAATATTAAAGGGCTTTCATGTGCTGTATGTAGATATTAATGATGCTGTGAACTTTAAAGCTATTTCTTTCTTAGAGTGAAATATTTATTTTTTATTTTTTAATCTTTAAGATGATCATAGTTGCTTCCACATTTTTGGTTTGTAAAATTTTGTCTATTGTCATTCTTAGATTATGCTGTACCCCTGCCAGTTCTTTACTTGAAACACTGTTAAACTGATATAGTTGGTTGGATCAGCTTCAGACCACATAGCCTTGTGGACGGTGTTTTTGGTAGCTGCTGCTTTAAGAAGGGTACTCTGGTTGTTATATAGAGAAAATTCTAGAATACACAGGCTATACTTAGTGTTTCTCATTTATTTCTGTTTTATTTGTGTGTCGTGGTAGAATGCTGTGGTATCAGTGAAGACTTTCCAGGCTAAAGGCAGAGTTGCCTGTCTTGAGAGCTGCTGATATTGCATTACAATACTTCCAAGTCACTTTTATCTTTTTTTTTAAACATGAACTTTTCATTTTTATTCAAATATTTCCAAGGACTTGAAACGTTCTTTACCGGTTGGACTTGGACTTTCTGAAACCAAAATAACATCTCATGGCTTTGACAGCACCAAAGAGGGAGTCATTGAGGCAGGACCGTTTCCAAGTCAAGGTAACTGCTTCGTAATCTTTGTTTCTAGGTTTAAAATCTTTGGGCATGTTTTTGTATGGTCAGGAATACAATGTTCTGTGGCTGCGTTGAGCATTTTGTTGTAAATGTAAACACTGAGGTGTGCTTTAGTGACAACCTGTCTATTTTCTCCAATAGCTGGGTCGTTAAAATAGAGAATATATGCTACACTTGACTATCTGTCAAGGGAATAGTGAAAATTACGTAATGTTAAATTGGTCTGTGTTTACAGGAGGAGAAGTCCTTGACCACCTCACAATGGTGTCAGACTGAAGAATTTTACTGTTCTGTTGCACTGAAGTTTTCTTTAAGTGTTGCAGATATTGTCTGATTTGAAACATGACTGATTTATTGATACAGAGGCCACTTATCTGGAATAGATTAATGAATAGAATTCTTCGTTGCCCCTGAGACTTAGCTCTCCTTTTTTGTTATACAGCACGTATTACTTCAATGTACGGGTGTTAAAAGTGATAATGCTTTGGGTCTCTTTTTTCAGGTACTCTTTAATGAAAAAGTGACTGTTCTTATATTTCTCAACACAGAGTTGTATTTATAGCAGGAGGATTTTAGCTATTTAATGTTTAATTCACTATGCAAGTATTAATGTACAGTCTAAAGAATCTAAGGTAGCATTATTAAACAATTGAGTAATACAAAGCAATAAACAAGCCAGTAACGTTAGTGTTTCCTGTCTGTCTAAAAACAATAGAGTGCCACAATATAGTATGTGAAAACGATATTTTAGTGAGTTATGTAGCTTTGACAAGTTCTGAAGTTGAAAGGTTTGAAATGATCTCAAATGAGCAGCTGTGAAAATAAGCCTCTTTGTAGTTGTAGATTTAATTTACATTTTGCTTTGTTTCCTGTTTGTTGAGAATCCGTGCTTACGAAAACAACGATTTACATGCTGCACTTTACATATATTGCAAAGTGAATGCTGTGGTTTCTTTAAGTCTTTGAAATGAGCAAAATATCTAGCTGAAAACTGGGCAGATGGCAAACTACTCACTGTTCTTGCCTTTTTGTATTCTGTTAAGTAGGATAACCGTTGCAGCTGTTAAGTGCATTAGCCTGTAAGGGAAATGTGTTTCAAGCTACACTAATATGTTTGAAATATGAATGTTCTGTAGAAAGTTATGTACACAGATTATGAACTTTGGATGTATAATTTTTAATGCTTTAATTATCAGTTTTCTTCCAAGGATATTTTCTTTAAATTTTTCCTAGTGCTCTAATCAGATCAGAGAGCTACAAAAGTAGCATGATAGCCTTATTTCTGAAAGTTCTGATTTTTTTTGAGTGTCCTTACTAAGACACTTCATTTTTGAATGCAAAGTAGACAATACTGGAGGGGAAGAGTTTTAGGATTTGGGGGATGTTGAATGACGAAGCATAAGGCTGTGTTAATACTCTGTCAGATGATAAGGATTTTTGCTTAACTGCTTGTCTTGGCTCGCTTGCTGAAATGATTCAGTCTTTAGGCCTTTAGCAGGATCTTGCAGTCAAACTTTTATGCCTGGATGAATCCAGTTGCAGCTCTTACGCAATGTATCGCTGCAGAAGGACGCAGCAAGGGAGCTGTCTTTCAGTCACATCTTTTCTGTGCAACTGGATCCAAATCGTTCAGGTACCCCCTGTTAGCAGTGCTCTGGAGTATGTTTAAAAGGCAAAAACTGGTTATTGCTTCGGTTACGCTGAGTGATATTGTGGTGTTAGTTTGTTGAAACTGCTAAAGGTCAGGTTTGCTTTCCTTGTCCCCTAGCCCACTGTCAGCCCTGAAGCATCGCAGAATTTCTCAGAAAAAAAACGATAAAAGCTCCCCCCTAAAATGATGTTTACTCATTGCTACAGAGTAAGAGCAGATTTGACTGGTTTTTAAATCCTCAAAATTTCATAGCAATGCCACTTCACGTTTATGAGATGTGAAAGAGTAGCCGAGCCCTGAAAAGCATAAACCTAAACCAGCTTAGAGAACACACACGATGCAGACCATTTAAAGTCGGGTTTGTTTTTTTTCAAAGAGAACAAGAAAGTGCTGTGAAATCTTTCTTTTGGGAAGAAGATTACACACCTTAACAGCTAATGGCTTGTATGATCTTCAGGATAGCTTATTGCTGTGTGTTTACACAGACTTAGGAGCAGATGCTAATCAAGTATATCTGAAGTTGGCACAGATTTCAGAGCTTACTTCACCCCTTAATGCTGTGAGTACCATTCAGTGACAGTGCAGGGTGAAATCTTCCTAGACCTGAAAAAGAAGGCTTCAGCTGTGGAAGATGTATGTCACAGCCTTTCATGGAATTTTCTGTTGATAGTGTGTGCTTTATTGATGAAGCTATAAGTTGCATAAGTTTGGCGAAAAGATTAAGTCATGAAATCTCAGAGTGGTTCACGTGAACAGCTGCGCCTCTTACAAAGCATTTCCATTAGAAATTCAAACAACTTTTTGGTGAATGCTTTCTATTTAGTGTGTTGTTGAAGCAAATGCTTCTTTGTTTTGGAAAAAAAAAAAATGAACCCTCTCTGTGTAAAAGCGCACATTGCCTTTGAAGAGAAGATGATGGATTTTCATGGTTAAATATGTCCCCTTTTCAGGTTCCTCAGCATCACCCAAATCATCTGTTATATCTCCTAGCAGTGCAGCAGCTAGCAGACTGGCTGGACAAGGTTGTGATTTAATTATTCCCACAGGTATCAGCACTGAATGGATAACGCCCTTGGCTCTACTGACACTGTACTAACTCCTTCATGTCTCTAATAATTTGATTTACTGTTAGTCGGAAGTATAACTTCTGGGGGTTTTTGGTGGCTCTCATTTCTGGCTTTTAGCAGCTCACAAAATAACCTCTGCTTTCCTTTCTGTATGTTACTTTTTGCTCTATAAAATTTTTAAAATAATTACCAGATATTAATAATAACAAACAATAGCTAAAATGGGAAAATCCAAAATCTTTTATTTAGGTTAAAGCTGAAACTTTTGGTGATTTTTGCCAAAACGATCACATATTCCAGTAGAGCAGAGGTGGCTATTAAGAATTCACAACACCCAAAGCAGGCTTTGCCACTTGACTCATTTGTGCCTATGGGCAAATTACTTAACATCTTTGTCTGTTTCCTCCTATATAAAAGGAGAAAACCCATCCAGTTACCTCATAAGGGTGTTTAGAGGATTAATTACTTAATGTTTGCGCAGCATTTTGAAGACGTAAAGAGCGTAGTAGAGTCTGATGCTAAACGAGTATCTTGAGGCATCTGTATAGACTTTTTTCCAGACTTATTTACATAAATAATAACCTTGCAAGGCCAAGGTGACTGTAAGTAGCAGTAGGGATTAGAGGCAAGAGTAGTCAAAGTTATATGTGAGCAAATAAAAATGTTACTTAAAACATGGTGCTTTGCAGCTCTTACTGTCTAGGACACTAGGAAGTATTTTTGCAAAATGGAAACTTAGAATCCATATGATATTTCACACTAGCTTAAAAATTCTAAATGTTGGCAGTTAATGTGTGGTGATTGACCCTACATGTTTTAATTTGCTGCATTAAATCTTTTTTTTGTTTCTGTTTTTGTACTGGTTGTTTCTAGCATTAGTTATTCCTAATACAATGAGCTAATAAAGCTAAAATAAGTAAGTTGAATATCGATGGAACACTTCTTCTGGAAACGATGGCGTTCATTGGGAAAGATTTAAAAAGGAAGTTTTGAAATTTGTTAGTTGTACTTTGTGACAACAGTTTTTGTGTACAGATAATTTTCATTTAATGGTCTGCAGGCTGTAAACAGACTTTTAGATAGTGTTCATTGTTGGAATTTTAAAACATAGACTAGGTAATAATCATGTCTTAAAAGCTGTTTTAAGTTTTGCTATTTAAACTCCATGCATTCAGGTAAGCTTTATTCAGCCTCTTACTATATGAAAAATTAAAATACGTAAATGCTTTATGTAATTTATAAAATAATTTTTTCCCCTGGAATTTATTGTGACAATCTGCGTATTTGTCTTAAATTCTGACTGTCAACTTACTCTGCTTTTGCATGTGCAGTTCCACAAATCTTCCATACCTGATATTAATCCCCTCAAACAAAAAAAACCAACAAAACAAGGCCTTGAAGATTTGTTTTGTGTCTGACACAGGGGGTAGAGCTCAGCAGAAGAGTGGACCTGTTGTGTTAGCAGATGAAGTAAAGAATCCAGCAATGGAGAAATTGGAATTGGTGAGAAAGTGGAGCCTGAACACTTACAAGGTATGCAGGCATATGTGTGCGCGCGTGTGTATGTATTCTAGAAATGAGTTTGCTACTAAATTACACTAAAGCTCTCAAAGTAGTGTACTACTGTATGAAAGTAATGTGTTGTGCACTGACCATAAACATGGGAAGGCTTAATTTTCCAAGTGTAGCATTCTTTGTAAGCCTTTCTAAATCCCTAGTTTTAAGTGGAAGATCTTTTCATAAATATTACTGATTTAACAAGGTAAAGAATGTTCCGTTTCTAAGGTCCCCTTCAATATATAGAATATATAGATTTCAGCACTAATGCTTGGAATTAAATCTTTTAGCTATCTTTGAGTTGATTGCTGATAGAATAACACTTTAGCTGAGGTGAAAAAGTCAAGCCCATCTACAAATTCCATACTTGTTAAATGGCTATTCTGATATTTTTGTTCTGCCTTGGTTGATTGGGGATTTTTTTCTTACTGTTGGAACTGCTACTTTGATTCATGTTTTACTCTTGTTTGATGCTTCTTTGTGGTCATTTGGGATTTGATGAAATCAAATAATAAAAAAAGAATAAGAGAAAGTGCTTAAGGTACAGCTGTTTGCCAGAAATGTCTCTCGTTAAAAAGCCAGTAAGATCAGGAACAGTTGTCAGGGAATACATTACTGTCAGGAGTTTCAAACCAAGGTCAGTTTTGAAAAATAGCTTTTTGTTATACTTGCAACTTAAATGACAGAGGTGTGGACAGGTGGGTTGTGCATCAGTGGGATCTATATCAGATTGTGAAGAAATAAAGAATCTGTGGAAAAAAACTTCCCTGGTGAAACAGAGGTCTGAATTCCTCCAGTGTTCTTAGGGCTAGATAAGGACTTCCTTCTCTGTGAGGATGAGAAGCAGGGGTGGAGACATTCTCCTCACTAGTAAAAATTGATGCTGTTCTTTGTGTTAGAATCACAAGTTTGCATCATTTTATATGTCTAATTAAATGGCTTTTAGATTTCTACTTTTCTTGTCATCTTGCCATCATAACTGCAGAAGTTTGTCAGGTACTCCTGACGTGTGCTGTGGTCCAACTGGAATACATGCTGTTCAGCTGAACCCATTCGATAAAATTCTCTGTTTAAGAAACAATGACTCTTGGGATTGAGTCTGCTATACCACAACTAAATAGGAGATGATTTGTCCTTATTTTCTACTTTTGGTGCCTCAGTTGAGAAATCAAAACCAAAAAATCCCCACGATTGCAAACCCCCTTACTTGAAGCAGTATTCAAAGCACTAGTAAAAAATGTTGGGAAAAGTAGTCTTGGATCCTTGTTTAGAACATTATTTCCTTAACAGTAATCTTTGCTAGATTTCTTTCTTGGCTTTAATTTCCCCCTCCCTGAAGTCCAGAGTCCCACCAGTGACAGCATAGCAAAGAAATACTAGCACTTTCAGAAAAGTAAATTAGTCTGTCTTCTTGAAATCTATAAGCTTGAAGTTGTTGTTTCCCAAATATGCTCAAGAAGATAGGTCTAGAGTCCTATACTGACTAACTCTATCGTCCTTTTAGAGGAATAAGGTTATTCAGAGAGACCTTCTGAATTCATTTTTGAGTTGAGGAGCACCGTGAAAATGTCTCTGGAGATGCCATACATTTGAAAACACTGTATATGTAGGCTATGTACCAAAAGCATGGAGAAGGTGTTGCAGAGAGGTGGAACATGATAGCAGCCTGAGCTGTCACAGCCATGGGCTGTATTGAAGGTGTCTACAGCCTTTTAAGAGCATATTTTCTGCTCACTGTAATAATGAATTGCAGATCTGTTAAGAATTTGACTTGTGACAGAAACAAATAGTAAGTCTCTCTGAGATGATCAGCTCCGTTTCATAGATGTGTAAATAGTAAGAAATGTATTTTAGTAGTTTTACGTATTTTTCAGTAGGAGTTCCTGGTTTCCTCATCAGCTCCAAAAAACATGCTGAAAACCACTTCACCTCCACCATGCAAAGAAAAGAAACAAACCAAACCCAAAATAACAGTTTTGGAGAAAATAACAGAGATGATCTGGAATTGGATAGTTGGTAGACGAAGCCTGAAAAATCACTAACCAAATATTTTTATGTGGAAAAACTGGGTGCTTATGGCTTGGATGATCTGATGGATAAAGCACTGGCTTGACGGATGAGCCCAAAGAACGGTGGTCAGTGGAGTTAAATCCAGCTGGCGGATGGTCACGAGTGATGTTCTCAGGGCTCAGTGTTGGGACCATTTCTGTTTAACATCTTTATTGATGATCTTGATAAGGGCAGATGACACCAAGTTAGGTAGGAGTGCTGATCTGCATGAGGGCAGGGAGGCCCTACAGAGACTTGGACAGATTGGATCGATGGGCCAATGTTAACGGTGTGAGCTGCAACAAGGCCAAGTGCCAGGTCCTGCACTTGGGCCACAACAACCCTGTGCGACCCTACAGGCTTGGGGAAGTGTGGCTGGAAAGCTGTCTGGCAGAAAGGGACCTGCGGGTTCTAATTGACAAGTGGCTGAATATGAGCCAGCAGTGTGCCCAGGTGGCCAAGAAGGCTGACGGCATCCTGGCCTGTATTAGAAACAGTGTGACCAGCAGGAGTAGGGAGGTGATTGTCCCCCTGTACTGAGCACTGGTGAGGCCACACCTAGGGTATTGTGTTCAGTTTTGGACACCTCAGTGCAAGAGAGATATCAAGGTGTTGGAGCAAGAGCAGAGGAGGGCAATGAAGCTGGGGAAGGGCCTGGAGAATAAATCTTATGGAGAGCAATTGAAGGAGCTGGGGCTGTTTAGTTTGAAGAAGGGGCGGCCAAGGGGAGACCTCATCACTCTCTGCAACTACCTGAAAGGACATTGTAGAGAGGCTGGGGCGGGTCTCTTCTCACCGGTGATAGAACAGTGCTAGAACAAGAGGAAATGGCTTCAAACTGCAACAGGGTAGATTTCGACTGGACACTAGGAAAAACTTTTTCATAGTCAGACATTGGGGCAGGCTGCCCAGGGAGGTGGTTGAGTCACCATCCTTGGATGGGTTTAAAGGTCATTTAGATGTGGTGTTGGGGGATCTGGCTTAGGGGTGAATTTGGAGAATAGGGTTAATAGTTGGACTTAATGATCTCGGGGGTCTTTTGCAACCTGAATGATTCTATGATTCTAGTAATATTCCCACTAACTGACTTTAATGCACTGGCCTAAGTTGCTTCTTTTAACTTAATGAGGTTCACCAAACCTGAAAAGAGATAAGTGTTCTTTTACTTGAGAAACAATTAGTTACGCTCTTGATTTGCTAACCTGAATGTTCATCTTAGTAGGAGTTGAGACTTGTCCAACTGTTCTTGCTGAGTCCTGATAAACTTCTAAAGAGTGTGTTGTTTTTTCAGTTTGTTGTGCAAACTTATATTGGGAGGGGCAATTGTGAAAGAATTGTGTGTAATTATATGTCCCTTGAAGCTGAAAATGGGTGTATGCTGTGTTGTCCTGAATATACTTGATTCTTCCTAATTTAATTATTTTTCCCCCCCAGTGTACACGTCAGATCATCTCTGAAAAATTGGGTCGTGGCTCAAGAACAGTAGATCTGGAACTAGAAGCTCAAATAGATATATTGAGAGATAACAAAAAGAAATACGAAAATATTTTGAGACTGGCACAGACACTGTCCACACAACTCTTCCAGATGGTACATACCCAAAGGCAACTTGGAGATGCATTTGCGGACCTGAGTTTGAAATCATTGGAACTTCATGTAAGACTTTTATAGTGTTAAATAAAATGACAGAGATGAAGAAAAGCCTAATTGACTCATAGTGGGTATGCAATAGTTAGAAGCCACTTTTCTAAACATTGTAGTTAACAATAAATTACATGCTCTTTGTGTTAAAAGCTTATGTAATTCACTTAAAAGTGCAGGAAATTATTGAAATTGCTGCAGGTCTTTATTTCTTAAATGTTTGCCTTTAGTTGATGGTTGGACTTAAGAACTGACAACTTTCTTTTGTATAGAAAATGCTTTTTATTATTAATTTTACTTCTAATGAAATGTCCTCAGAGTGTTCCAGAGTGTTACATCATTCCAATTACAGGATGTCTTTGGGGAATGTGCCTGCAAGTAAGTAGAACAGGGCATATTACTTCATTTGTGCACACTGAATATGAGTGAATTATTTTTCTGTAGCATATTTAAGCACTGAGATTTCACCTCTAAGTTCTTTCTTTTTTTTTTTTTTTTTTTTTTTAATCAGAATTTTGCCACTTATAGGAATAAACATCTTCTTGCATTGTTTGGAGTTGCTGAGCAGGACAGGCAATCTTTTGATACCTGCATTTGGGTTGTCATGGTTTAGAAGTTTATGTAACGTTGGCACTTTCTATTGCCGATAATACATTGATTGTTCTGTACTTTTTAAGTTAAAACGGTTTGATACAGCTACTGATCCCTAAAACGTAGCTGCTAAAGTGGCCCAAATGATCTTTGTGATTATTAAACTTAAAACGTCTGTCTATTTATTTTTTCCCTTTTTATGATTGTCTATTCCCATTGAGTTTTAAGGGAGGAGGTGGAGTTCATGCTTGTACAGAGGAACCTTAGCTGATAGGTAGCTGAAAGAAATTGAGATTCCTGCACTGGTGTACGGGAATTTTTAATATTACAGTCTGATAGATTAAAATCTGTGAAAGTAGAGCACTTCTAGCCACTGAGAAATCAAATAATCAGCTAAAATATGGTTTTAATAATCAGTTTACTCTTGACACAAATATAGGCATGTGGTTTGTGGCAGAATTTAGTGATTGTTGTGAAGTATGTGCTGAAGCTGGATGTTTCTTCTGAAATTTGAATTAAATCTGGCATCATGCTCTTGTTTCTTGATTGTGGGGTTTTTGCATGAATAGCTGGTAACCTCTTGTGGGAATACTGTTCTTCCAGGTTCTTTCAGCATCTTGTACTGCTCTTGGAATTTGTTTCAGTCGTTCATCTCTTGTGTAGATTATTGAATGGGGCTGTTGCTGAAAATCAAATAAAGGTTTCTGCTGCTGTAATAAAAATTATCTAACCTTTGCCTCTTGGAGACTTGCCTGATGTTTGTCTCTTTCCTCTTTGTGTTTCCCCTTTGTTTAATCTGTACTGTATTACCATCTGTGGCCTGGCCTATTCTTCTGCGATGCTTGGATAGCATTGTTGCCTAAGACTAAAAGTAAAATTTCTGAACAGTTAGTCTTTAACGTTTAATCCAATAACTATATATAAGTTGATTTGGATTTGGGATTTTTTGTTTTGTTTTGTTTTTTTGAAAAAAAACTAAATCAAAACGTGCACCAGTTCTTGAGGTAATATTTCTTATTTCATATGTGGTAACAAATGAGATCTCAATGTGATATCTGCAGAGGTATTACTAAATGTGAATGCTTTGCTGTTTCTCTTTTGGCTACAAAGATAATTCCTGGTTCCAGGCTCATGTGCCTCCAATTATATAGACAGATGAATTCCAATTTTAATTGACCTGTGCACAGAGTATGAACTGAGCATAAACTGTTGATCCAGAAAGGATTTCCTATCTGTTTCGTAGGAGGTTTCTGCAGAGGTCATGGACAAAACACAAAAGTTTTCATATGAAACTGTACAGACCAGTAGAAGGACAGTTTTGGTGGCTAGCGTGCTTCTTATTAGTGCATGCCACTGCAGTCCCATCCTTCTTACCTCCTCCTGTGGATTGGTGGTGTTGCAATGAGCAATGGGTCTGCAATGATCTGTTTCAGAGGACCTCCGGCACGAGGGAAAAGCTGGGACCAAACCCTGCCCAAGGAGACACTTCTACTGTTTTTGTCTCTACTGGTATACTCCTGTTTCTTCCCTGTGCTGGCGCTTGTGTTATTGTTCAGCTGGCAACATTAGAGCAAAAACAGTTGAAAAAGACTATTTTTTTTTAATTTTTATTTCAGCACGATCTGCAGTGAATTGGCTGACTGCTTTTGCCACCCAAGCAGCTGTGCAAAGCAAAGGCAACAGATCCTTAGTGGTGTTTACCAGGCTTAGCTCATGAATACTTGCCCTGTGTTCTCTTCCTTTTTTACTTCTTCAAATATTCACTTCCACTGCGTCTCCTTTTCTGCAGGATTCTTGCCTTACCATTGCCCATTACCCTTACGAAGTTGTTAACATTAATGTGAAGTATCATTTGGCTTTGGTGTTCATGTTCTAGACAGATGAAAGGAAACTGGGAGAACACAGCACTTCTGAGTCAGTTGTTGGCAGCGCGGAAGCCTAAAAAGCCCAAGTTCCAACTAGGAACCTAGTGTGTTTTACAGCCATTACAACCCGAATTGTACTCTTTTGTGAGAGCTCCCATCTGCAGAATATGAAGATGCCATATGGATGACATAAACATAATAATTGGACTCGTTTGGCATCCCTGCATTAGGAAAATCTTTGCAGCCTTGGTCAAGGCTTTACACTGCTGTTAACAGAAAGAGAGGAACAAACACGTGTCCCAGTGTGACTGAAATGCCTTGCAAGTAATTTCGCCCTTGTCCCTTTAAAATTTGTGGCTGAGCTACGTTATAATTTTATTTGCTATCTGTTGTAATGCTCTGCTTTTCAGTTATTTACAGCATATAAAATTGTGATAGATGCTGGAGTTTGTTGCAGTGCTCTTTTCCAGAATGTAAGAATAAAACTTAAATAGCTAATTAATGCTGTGTGACCTTGTGGATTTAGTTATATTGCTGTATTTAATGCAGTGATGTCTCTTGGTATTAAAGCATTACCTAGATAACCACATGAGAGATGCTGAATTAAAATACTGCTGAATGACAATGTAAAGATTATATTGGCACTTGCTTTTAAGTAACAATAAGACTTTATGCACACTTTAATGTGCATAAAAATCACATTATAAAATAGGATTTAACATCATGCCTGCTAAGAAAAGTGTAAACAGTATTTTACTGATGTTAGAGAGATTTCATGAAAAACGTGAAGTGAATATTGTATTGAAATTGTATCTGTTTAAGCACAGCCGTACCCAAACAGAAGCGACACATCTGTGTGTTTGTATTTTTTTGTATAGTTGCTGATGACTGTTATGTTTTAAATGATCTACAGTTTTGTTTTCTCTCCTCTTTGTTTATAGGAGGAGTTTGGCTACAATGCAGATACGCAGAAACTTCTAGCTAAAAATGGAGAAACTCTGCTCGGGGCTATTAACTTTTTTATTGCCAGTGTGAATACATTGGTGAATAAAACAATTGAAGATACGTTATTGACTGTGAAACAGTATGAAAGTGCCAGGTAGCTATTCTGTGTCTAGCTGTTTTCATTACAAACTAGTCCTCAAGAAACAGACTTTGTAGCAGCTTAGTCTTTATATCGGAGTGACTGACCTGTCAGGTGAAAAACCTTACAACGCTCTTAGAATTAGGATTTACAATTAACTGCTTCATTGCACGTATCTTGAAATGTTTTGCGAATGTTCTATTATAGGCTTAATTTTATTTGTTAGCATTAGGAGTAATAGCTGTCTTTTACTGTGTGCTAGATTAAGGTGGCTTTCTAAGTTTGCTTTGGCAGTGCAGTATTAACCCTCTTATCCATCTACATTATAATAGGTAAAATAATCACTTTGACTGGAAAACATGTAATCGTGTGTTTCTGTTGATGCGCAGTGTGTGCAATTCACACTTCAATGTTTACGCAGAAGTTGCAGGCTTGGTCAAAAAGGGGAAAATAAAAAAGAAACTTCTTAGTGAGTGAATAACATGTAACATTAGATGATGGATTTCCTGCCCTAGAGAAGGTTACTGTCAGATGTGGCAAAGTACTCTAAAGCCAGGTTTTGTTTTCCTGCCAGGGTTTGGACATGTCTTCTGTGATGCTTGGTTCCATTCTGGCTTTCTTTCACTTAATAGGATAAAGTGTGTTTCTTTTAATTTACCAAAGGGTGTAGTTTATGCATATATTTTTTGTGATCTTTTTAAGTAAGAAATTGCAAATTGCTTGAGTTCTGAAGTTTTGCCCCTCCCTTTTTTTTAATTGTTCTGTTCTAATGCTTACTTGTAAGTGAAATAGTAAGTTACTGGTTTGATATTTAGGCAGACTTTCAAAAGATGCAAAAGACAGAATATAATATATTGCTTTGGTTTTGACACTAAACTGTTTTAAAAAAATTAACCGGTTCACACATTTTCCAGGTATCCTCTTGAAAACTTACATGAAGTATATCTGTTATGATTGTTCTTGCCAGTCATTTTCAAGATATGATTCTTCCCTTCTGAAATACCTTCATTACTTTCCCTGTCTGTTTATTGAAGACATCAAGTATTTTACCATTTCATTAAGACAAAGAAATGTCAGAAGTTCTTCATTTACATAGCCAGCCCCTCATTTTGCAATGTGAAAATAGGCCACATTCATTTCTGTGCCTCTTCTTCCCTGTCCCCAGTTGCACTTGAGTATTCATAATTCATCAGTTTCCCTCCTCTGTCATCTCTGTTGATTTGTTTTCTTTTTGGAATTAAGTCATAAGCTCATAAAGCCTGAATCATAGTGGTGATGAGAATCAGGAAGAACCCTGTGAATATTACTCTGAAAATGTTATATTTTATTTTGGAGCAGTCATACCACCTGATAAGTTCTTTCTGTAGCTGGTTTTTAATCCCAATTTGTTTCCAGTTTTAGAAATGTCTGTGAGAAAGCGTATTTGAAAAGCCAGGAATAGGCTTGTTTGTTCTATTAAAACTGGCATCTATCACATACTGATATGTGAGATTCCATTATCTGAAAGCTACAAAAAAGTCTGAAAAGAAGAGTAAGGCTTTGGGCAGGGCTGCCCATGACCTGGGAGTGATTTCTGGCTATTGTCTGCTACTTTACCTGGTCAAGTAAGAGGAGGGAAAAAAAAAAGAGTCTGTTACTGCATTTGTATCATCCACTTGCAACAATGTTTTAAAATTAACAGAAAAAGTTTATCTGGCAAGGATCCAGCGTTCTGTAGACTTGTATGTAACACTGGAAAGCAGAAGATGAATTTAGTGATACAATCTTTAAACTACTAATGTTCCACAGATCATTTTCCCACTTAAAAATGTGATGTGTTGATTAACAGAAAACTTAACTTAAACTTCCTTGAAAAAGACGAAAACCCGTAATGTTTTTGAAGGCAAAACTGAATATTCAAACTTCTGTATTAAACAATACTTTTAAGGCATTTTGATTTTTTCCGTTAAAATGAGAAAGAGGATATGACTGGTTCAGCTCTACTCATGTAATAAAATGATACAGTCTAATATGGAAGGATATCAAGGAGGTTTGTAACTTTTTTAATAGCGAGTGGTATATGAAGACTAGCTGGTTCAATTAAGCCATTGTCAGGGATCTGCGGGTGAGAGCTTATACCATAACATCAGTTCTGGTTTTGCTAGCAATATCAAGGATACGTGAGAAAATACTTTTCATCTGTCTTATCTAGAAGTGGGATATATACCTTTGGTGCAGAGTTAGGTTAAATACTTACCTAGCTGTTAGTCTTAACCTTCTGTCTTTCTCTTCCCTTATCTCCTTTAGTGGTGGTATTGATCCAGAGAGTCTGACTTCCCTAGGAAAATAAGATAGGCCCTCCTCAGAATATAAATAATGCATCATCTTTTGCATCCTGCTTATCCATAGGGCAGACAAGTTTGTGCAAAACTATTTGTGAAAGACCTATAAAGCTGTTCCAATGAATGAATGCTTACTGAGAAGCCTAGAGCTGAGAAAAGCTTTCTGAGAAAGCCTCAAGATGAAATTTGGTAGAAGGAGGCTGTTGCTCAAACATCTGCTAAAGGAGATGTTCTGCTTTTGGTGCTTCTCTTGCTGTCAACACAGCCTCTTTGCTAAATTGATTGAACAGCAGAAGAATAACCTGAAAAGAAAGTATTACTAACTTTTTCTGGGTTGATAAGCAGAGGTGTGCCAGAAAAGGCTCTGACCACTGAAGCCAGCACAAAAAGCGTGTGGCTGAGAAAGGAACAGAAGAGGGAGGGTACTAGTGACAGTTTTATACAGGATACTTAGGGGTGGTTTTGCTTGATGAACAGGCGGAGGGGAAAATAAACTTTCCTCTTTTTTTTATTTTTTTCCATATTTAACTCTTTTGTTGATCTTCCGCTGTACTTGACCCTGTATGTGAGCTCTGTTTATAGAGACTTTGCCTTTAAATTATTTTTTTTCCCTTCCACCGCTTCTCAGGATTGAATACGATGCCTATCGAACGGATCTAGAAGAGCTGAATCTTGGCCCTCGTGATGCAAACACTCTTCCAAAGATTGAGCAATCACAACAACTGTTTCAACAGCATAAAGAGAAATATGACAAAATGCGTAATGATGTATCTGTCAAATTGAAATTTTTGGAAGAGAATAAGGTAAGCTACAACTTCTGATGTGGTGTTTAGGAGCTTCGTTGTGTAATATTTCTGCTTTACTAGAAATAGTTTTGTTATTAGATCTTAAACAAAATAAGCTGAATTTTCTGAATTCTTACTCTGTCACTGGAGGACACCCTTTAAGAGCAGGCAACCTTAAAAGTACCTAATCAGATGGCAAACATTATGGTAGTACGTTTCTTGTTGATATGAAGGGTTTCAAGTTGGAAGAGCATTACTTTTCCAGTTTATCACATTTAATGGTAGAGTGAGTCATGTAACTACTGATATATCTGCAAAGTAATACTTACATTTGACAACACTGTTGTGGAGGATATGCACAGAGAGTGGAGAACAATGAAGATGCTTCAAAGATTAAGCTTTTTTTACTAACTTGAACTGACAAATACAACTTTATATAATTAATGCCTTTATAGTTTCATAATTCTAAACAGACCTCTGTTGGTTTGAAGGTTGGGGGGGTTTTTTCCCCCACATCTGTTTATTCCAACCATATAATTTCATCTATACTCTCTTAATGATGGGATTCCTCCCCCTGTTATTCTGTTTACCCGGCAAAAATGGAATTGCCATACAAAACACACTTCTAAACAGTGGTTTCTTTGATAAACAGGTCCTTCTAAATTGTTTCTAAATAGATGTAAAAATGGTGGTATTTCAAGATCTGTTTTTTGTTCATACTCAGTATGTGAAATGGTTATAATAATCTGTGTCTTCAAGGTAGTAGTTTGTGCTTGACTGTGGATTAACATTTTTGGTGTGAGTTAATTCATAGAAAGATCTGATTATAGGTAACAACAGCCTGTCAGAAAATACAGGAGTGGCCCCAAATTACAGCAGCAGCAAACCATGCTCCTTGCATGGAAGATGGAGACTCTAATAGAAAATCATGGGGACAAGCTAACCCAATTTAAACTGATTATTATTCTGAATTCTTGAGTGTATTATCACATACTCAGTTGCATCAGCTGCTTAGAATGAAGATGGAAGATAGGGAAGAAACATGAAGCATCAACAGATAAGAATACAAAAGTAGAGAAAATCAACAAAGCTTTTTGTTTCCAAAAGAATATATGCTAAAAAGTAACTCCTTCATACAAGCATTTGCATTAGGACCAGGGGTCTGGAATCACATAGGCATTTAGCGTCAATGATCCAGGTCATCAGATGATTAAAAACTGATATTGTCCTGATTTTCATTCGTTGTTCTTGCTGAACTTGTAGCCTGTTAACTTTCCAACTGAAAAAGTCTATATTGAAATTAATATTCTTGAACAAGCTAAAGTCTAACCTAAATGCTGTTACTTATGCTTAAATTAGAAAACACTTGTAAGAGCTGAGTTTTGAAATTATTCTAGGTTGAAAACAGGTATACTGTGAAGGTGTCTTTCCCCCCCCCCATTTTCTTTTCTACTTCTAGTAAGTTGTTTGCTACTAATGTAATGTACTTCTGTTGAAATTGTTTGACCCCTCCAGCTTATGCCTGTATGGAAGTTCTGATACTTAAGTTCAAAGTGATCGAAAATAGCTCTTAACCTTGCTTCATCATAGTTTGCAACTATATAGCAGAGTGATCAATTCACACATATATTTTATACATATAGGAAAGCTTCAGAGTGAGAGCATTTTACTTCCATCTTGTACAAAGAAGCTTCTATATGTTTTTTTAAAGTTGAATAATTCGAGGAACAGTAGTGAAGTTGTCTTCCTAGGGACAGTCTTGAATTAGTTCAAGTATCCTGTTAGAAGTCACAGCCTACAAATTTTGTTTCTGAAAGAGATTGTTTTTTCCTTCCTGACTTTTCTTTTAGATTAATACAGAGGGGACTTTCACATGCTTAAGCCTTTTTATCACTGGTTGGCATTTCTCAGTTTTGACACTAGGGATGTCAAAATATTTACTAAAGGGTATATGTAATTTTATTCCCAAGTAAACCATAGAAAGGACTTCTTGTACAGTCAAATGTTGGCTTAAAAACAATTCTCTACTGAGAGAACATAATTATCTACTGAGACCTTTATGTGGATAAGCTTTACTTTGCTGTGTTTTATTTATTGTGTAGGATTCTCCATAGTAAGCAATAAGTAATCTTAATCCTAATCCTAAATTTTCATTTGAGGAGTGCTTTTTTTTTTTCCCCCCCTTCTAATTTGCATCTCTCTTCTGATAGTTTTTATTCTTCTGTGGCCCAGAACACTTCCTGGGGTGTAATGGGCGACAGTGGTTATCTGGGAGTTGGTGTTCTTACCAATCTGACGTATTTATTACCTTTTTTAGTGTCATTGGTTGGGTTTTGGTTTTTTTTCATTAATGTCAATGGAGGGGAGCTGCTGTTAGACCTACAGCTGGTATTAAACTGGAATGCACAACTGACTTGCGAGACTACTATATCTAACCATTCTAGACATTACTTTTAATTTTTGGCTGCATAAAAAGTGTATGTGACTGCTCTTAAGTCAATTACTTTTTATATTTTGTAGGATTATTAATTCAGTAAGTATAGGGTCAGTAAGTATAGAAATGAGTTTTTAATTTGTTAGATTTACTAATCTCAGATGTTCTGCTTTTTCCAAAGGTACGTGATAACTGTTGCTATGATCTGCAATAATTTAAACATCTATAAATACAGCATGGGCATAACAGGAAGGAGACGAAAGAAAGGAGAAAGAGCACACAGGGTGTCTGTAACGCAGCTACTTCAGCTGTGGGAGTAGTTGTTTAGGGGATGGCTTAAACTTAAGACCAGATCTGATGCTGAACTCCCAGGTGGAAGGGCGATTTTAATCTTGTTACGCTGTGACAGTAGTCCCAGGGAGGGAATTATACTGGCTGTACCGATACTGTATTCTTAGTAACAGGAACTTGCCATTTTGTGTGTCTGTCCCCAAGACCATTTAGTAGAATGCAAGATCAAAATAAGGGAAGATTAGATGGACACAATAGCGGGTTTGCTCAGTCTCTCACAAAGGGCCTTTCTGTAGCCTGGTTTAAAAAGCCTGTGTTGTCGCAGGCTTACTGCATTCAAGGCAAAGGAGAGGTAGCGTTTGAGCAGTTATATCAAGGTATGGCCTTGCCAGGCTTAGGTCACAATATAAGATGCAAATCTTCAGTCATCAACTTTATTAATACGTATTCTCATGGTGCGGAATCCAGATGTGAATTAATATTTGTTAGGAGTCTAATTAGAAAAGCCTCTTTAGGTAAGAAAATAGTACAGTATCCATATAATTTTCCTGCTGTAGACCGTAAACCTTCGGGCTTCAAGTCTTGTAAATATTGATACAGGATGTAGTACAATGTAGTCTTAAACCTAGTTGTTGTTACTACTTCTGTGTTGAAGACAAAAGTGTGTAATAAAACCTTGGTATTGCAAAGCAGTTAAGCAGTTTAGGGTTTAACTTCAGATTAGATAAATCAGTTCATTATTATCTCCCAATAAATATTTTTACAGTCTGACCGATATTAAACACTAAAAAAAAGTTACATATTTTTGCCTGACAAATTAATGTCGAAACAGGATTCTAAGTGTTCTTTTGTAAGTGTACCTGCAGTAGATGCACACAGTTACATTCTCACTCAAGAGTTTTGTCCCATATTTAGTTAATCGTGACATGTAAGGAGAGCAGGGAAGACTGTGAGGTGATTCAGGCTGTCACTGCAAAGGAACTATAAAGCCAGTTTAACTGGCTAGTGGGCTCCAGTTGATCCATGTTGATGCAAATGTCACCAAACAGACGTAATCTAGCTGGCCCGATGTTTAGGAAAAAAAGGAATCACTTGGCTGCAGTCACTTTGTGCTTGTTCTCCTGTGTTCATGTTACTATTTCAATTAAAAGACCCAGAGATTCAAAGGACTGCATCACGGTAAAGCTGACATTGCGAGTTTCTGTCCGTAAAACCAAGATATACAAGATTTCTGTTTGTATTCCTTATAGCATTTGATCTTGAAGTTAGAACTGATTATTTTTATTTTTTTTTAATGTTGCTGCAAAGTTGTATTTGGTGCTATCCCCAGGTGGCAGAGTTCTGTAGAAGTTTGTGGGTAATGAGTATAACAACAGTTACAATCAAAATCTGTGACTTACAAATCCTTAATTTTATTTATTTTTTTCATAATAAGGATGGTGGCCTGTTCATAGCTTAAAGATTTCTGCCACTGAAAAGTTTTTGAAAAGGCGTTGTCTTTTTGAGAAACGCAAAACTGTTATTCGTAGATGCACTTGAGAAATGTCAAATCATTCTGTGTAGAGAAAAAAATTGAATGTACTTCTCTGAGTTGAACTTTGGGAGTTTGATATTTAACTGACTGCTTCTATAAATGAAAACAATACACAAGCTAAAGGAAACTCAGATGATATAAGTGTTTAGGTGAAATAACTTCAAATAAAGTTAGCTAGGGAAAAGATTTATGGTAGTTGTGAGGAAGTACAGACTGACAGAAGTAGGATCGGGGTAGTCATTTTGGTCTTTGAGGTGGCTGAAACAGTCTGAATGAGGCAGACGTAAAGAAATCTGTACTTGTGCCACGGAAAATATAATGTTCAGAGGGAGGTGTGGGGAAGAGGACAGCATTTAAAAAGAAATGTTAAGAGCATCCAAAGGAAATGTAAAGACTCATATCCAACCTATAGTATCTTCTGTGTGTGAAACTTAAGCCCTCTGTTTAGGGCATGCCTATTTTTTGTGCTTGTCCACCAAGTTCAGTTTTGTTTTGAGACTTAGGTTCACCAAGTGTATTACAGAGTGCTTAGTCTGCTTCTAAGTAGGAACAAATAGGTGCACACAGTTAATTAATAAGGTACAATGATTTTAAATGATGTTGAATTGTAGAACGTGATGGCTTTTTGACAGGCATGCTATTTGGATGTTGGAACCTGCATTTTGGCAGCATACCATTAACATTCTTTTACTGAAAGGCAACTCTTCAAACACTCTTTTACTGGAGTAGGTGCTACAGCTTCATGCTCTGAGTTGGCCTTTAGTGCCGTAATCTGACAGTCACTCTGAGGCTCTGATGCACAAAAAAACCTATGGTCCCTTCATCCTCTCTCCCCCTTCCCGCACGCTGCCTTCTGTGCTGTGTTTGCAGAAGTGTTTTTGCAGCTGTGCAGGGAATCAGATTGGGGAACTGATCCAGGTTCAAGCAAATATGTTGTTGTCTGGTTAGTTTTAATCTAGATCTGTTCCCCGATCCAACTGGCTACATAACTGCATGGATGTTTTGCCAACCAAGGGCTAAGGTGAAGCGTAGTGTGGAAGGAGGAATCAATGGCTGGCTACAGGGGTGGGTAAGGCTGAGACTGGTTAAGTTTGAACTTGGTTTTAAATGAATACTTGTCATCCAGTTCTTAGCTGCGACTGCAGGTGTTTTTGCAGTGGACGTCAGGTGATCTGAGATGATACAGCTTCTCTTTTCTCTTAGCTGGCAGCTGCTTCATAGTAGAGCTTCTTTGTATGGTGTTAGAAAGTTTAAGTGGGCTTTTTCTAAATTTTAAATCTTGAAGTTACTTGAATGAAGCTATGGAATTTCAGGATTCACTTAGCAATCTGCTTCTGGAGGAGGAGAGCAGAATTTGTAACACCTTGAACCTCTGCAACCACTTTGATAGTGATCACAAAATTTACACTGCAATGATCTGACTTGGGGAGAGAACCTCTGGCAGTTCAAAAAAACCCCACCGAAACAAAACATTTTTTCAGTCTGAATCATGTGCTTCTACACTGTCAGTTACTGCCTCTTTCTGTGTGTTCAGTATACTGGAGCCTAGGAATGACTGAATTTTTAAAATTGTCAGAAGACTTCAGGGCAGGTCATAGAAGCTTTGTGTTAAAAGCTACACTAGCAAAGTATCAAATTTGGTCTCCAATTTATGAACTTGGGCTGGAAAAATGGGTTTTAATTGAGCTCCTATAAACAGTATGAATAAAACTCCTGTAGCATTTTAGTAACGTGCTGGAACAGTGAGTGTACCTCTGTGTGCAGATCGTGGCGTGGATTGTGTGGAGTCTTTTGTGTGTAAATGAGTCTTTTGTGTGCAAATGATGAAAGAATCTGCTCAAGAAAGACTACCTGCTAAGTTTTTTTGCTCTCTGAAATTTTAAGAGTTAAACCTTTATGTGGTTGTGACATTTTCCACTTCTGTGACATAATACTTTGGGGATGAAAATTTTTGTAGATTAAAAGACGTGTATTTCTATATATATATTCCCACACAAACTGAAATAGAGGCCATCTTTTATGACTTGGAAAAGCTGAACTACCTTTGTTGAACACATGTAGTTAGCTAAATTCGGTATCTCCTAAATGTTATAATGTCTGTGTGTGATGAATTTTGCGAAGTCTATTGTAAAGGAACAAAACACTGTCTCGAGATACAATGTGCAGAGTGAGTTCCTTTCCAACCATATACACATCTCATGGTTTTTATTCTTGGAGAGCCTTTTGATGGAATAACCTACCACTTTACTCCATTAATGAGGCAAAAAGCCTATTCATTGACATGCATTTAGTTAAATTAGCCTGAATTATTGGGAGAGAAAACATAAAAATGCCAGTTTTCAACCCAAGATTTGTATCATCAAAAAGAGATTATCACTTAAGTAGGATACTAATGTCTGTACAGTTGTCAGTTTATGGGTAGAACTTAATTTGTGAAATGAGACTGTTCAGTAAAAAAAGGATATTAAAATAGTTGTATACTCATAAAAGAAATTTCAACTTTAGTGCTACATCTTTCATATACACCTTGTGTGCATGTATGCACGCAGACATATGCTCAGCCCTTTTTTCTCAAAAGCATTCAATTTTAAAAATATATTGTGTTTCTGTGTAATAGCGTAAGTGTTACCCAGTTCTAGCATAATAGCATGTCTAATACATGTTGGATTTTTTAAAATGCGAGATACTTTAAGTGAAGGCAATAAAGTATTTCTGTATTGAGTCGCACGCATTTTTGAAGAGCCTGCTAGCCAAATAACTTGTTCAGACAGGTATTGCCAAAAGGTAGGCATGGGTCGAGGATGGTTTTGCTTCCCAGTATGACAGGAGTAGGTTGTCCCCTGTGCTGAGAGATGAGGCAGTGATCCAGACCTTGAGTGGAGAAAGCTTAATCTGTTGCCTAGCACATCCTCCCTTTGGGCTCCATCAGCCAGTCTGTTCTTCCGTTCTCTTCAGTGTTGTCTAAATGCTGTTGGGACAAGGTCTCGTAGGCTGAAACCAGATGCAGGGCCACCACCATAGGGATCTGGGCTCGGACACGAGAGTGAGGCAGTGCTGGGCTGAGAGTACACTCAGGAACAAAAAGGGCGAGTGCTGGCTGCAGGAGAAAGCAGACGGATGCCTTTTCAGCTCCCAACTGCTCATCATTCACAACTTGAGGTTTGCTGGTGTGAAAATGTAGCATTTGTTTGGCTTTGTCAGTGCTGTAGCTTGTCACCTAGGCTGGACTGGAAGAGAAAAACAGTGATGCCCTTCAGCTGCTCTTGAGCTGTTCTCTCCAGGTTGATTGCTGCTATGAACTCTGTTTCACAACTACTTTGCACAAATGTTATAGTCAAGATACAGACCAAAGTGCTTTAAATAATCCTGTGGGCAAGAAATATGGCTGGGGGAAAAAAACCCATCAGTTTCAATTTGAGTTTCAATTTGTCCTGTCTCAGGGAAGTCCATCTGGCGTGCAGGTAGGGTATCTTAAACAAAGGTTTGGCATCTAATCTCAAGGAATTGAGTACTTGTAATTACACTGCTTAGTGAGTTGGTATTATGAATGTACTTTATGAAAACTCTAAATCACTTTAGCATTAAAAAATTTTGTATTTGCATTTTGTATTTGTATTTTTAAACTTTTATTAAATAAACCCGTATGAAGTCTGAGCATATCAAATACACCTATTTTTTTTTTATAACTGACCTGTGATGTTAATAACTGCCTCCTCCTTCTCTTAACCTACCTCTCTCCTTGCCTGCAGGTTAAGGTATTGCACAATCAGCTTGTTCTGTTCCACAATGCCATTGCGGCATACTTTGCTGGGAATCAAAAGCAGCTTGAACAGACACTTAAACAGTTCCACATCAAATTGAAAACTCCTGGAGCAGATGCCCCATCCTGGCTTGAAGAACAGTAATTGGATGAGAGCACCCAACGTTAACCTAAAATCTTTAAATCTGATGATAATTAAAGGTTGGAGTTGAAGGACTTGTAGTGATTCTTGCACAGATGGCTTTAATTTTTCCCCCCTCTTTTGTAATACTGTAAAACTGAATTTGGTGGTAAAGTGATTAAGGTAACCAAACATAATTTCTGATGTTTCAAATATAGAGCACTCCTTTTGTATGTAAAGGCTGGTTGTTATTTCTGTAACTGGGGTGGGGGAGGGAGAGAGGGAGGGGAAACAGAACTATTATAGATTTGCACTGACAAACGATGTTTGTGATTTCTGGTCATTTTGGTGGCTAGTCAAAATATTTCCAAATGGAGATTTACATGATTTGTACCATCATCTGGTATTTTATAGATGAGTATAGAAAACATCTTTAGTAATTTTCATATGAGTTTTAAAAAGGAGAGAGCTAAAAGAATATTTTGCATATTATTAATAAGGCCTATATGCAATATTTACATTTAAGGTAATAACAGCAGATGGCTCATTGACTAGTTGAATTGTAGCAAACGCCTTTTAAAAAAAATGTACCTTTCCAACATAGGTTCAAAAAACAAAGAAAAAACACTAAAGCAAGAATCACTGTCAGTCTGAGGCTTCTAAGCACACATTTTTGCTTTGCACCAAGTGGTTTGCCGAGTGAGGCCAACCATGCAATGTACTAATTTCATTTAAAATTTTACTTTCTCTATGAAATGAATACCATACTAGCCTTAAATCACAGGTATGTGCCTTTTTATAAGATATTTTCCACCAGTGTACATAATTGAAGAACCCTTTCACGTAATGGTTTGTCAGTTCCCAACAAGGGAAAGGAGACTGTGTAAATGTTATTTCATTGTATGCTTAGAGTGAGTTAAAGCTTTAGCTAACCTTCATGAACAGATACGGTTTTGACCAAGGAAATTGGGCCAGTATGGTTTTTCTATTTAATTGAAAAGCATACTTTGGTAATGGGAGTAACATGGAGGATACTTTTTTTTTAATTTCTCCATCAGTCATGTAGTCCTTAAAAGTAAAGTTCTATGTCAATTTTATCATATATATTTTAAATTCAATATATTGGAGTCCTCATTTGCACATGTTGTGTTGCTTTGTGTTCTATTAAGTAAAATTAAATACTTCAGATATGTTATTTACAAGTGTGGACTGTATGATTTATGTACTGTACGTTCAAATGCCTTTCAGCTGACATTCTTAATGTTTTCAGTGCTTAACACAACTGTAATGTAACTGTAAATCAAACTTTTTAATCATTCCTCATTAAATTTTTGGCCTGACAGAGCCTTCTTTATGTTTTTTGTTCTGTCAGAATCTCTTGTAATAGTTCATTTATGTTCCCCAGAATGTATACCCAATGTGAATTTTGTATTCATATTAAAGGTGTTTGCAGTCAAACTTCCTTTACTTGTGATGGTTGAGCAGAACTCAGCTTCTGCAGTGAAAGCTTAGTCCTGGTTTTTCTGAGATGCCACCCCTGCCCAAGAACTTCTGGTGAAACAGTACTAGGTGGTAACACCAATGCTGTTTTATTTCAGGATGCTTTAATAGATTGCAAGATGAACTTGAATGTAAAATTATAGTGGCACAAATCCTGGAGTGTATGTAATTCTTGACTTAAGATTTTAAAGGAGGTTTCATTACATTTACAACTCTCACGAAGCCATTGACTTCCACTGTTTCTGAATCATGGCGTGCATATCGTCTGATGGTGCAAGAAAGAAGTTAGCTGAATAGCTATACGGTTGAGCTGGGAAATGCAGATCGTAGCATTACAGCAGGGATGAAGTATTGGCTTTCAGAATGCTGTAGGAAGAGGATAAGTGTGGAACACGTGCTGTTGGTTTCTGTCTCAGGTTCACACGCCTCCTGCTGATAATAGTCCCTGCCCAGAAGGAATCGATCTGTCAGAAACGGTTAAGAGTGAACTTGAATTTTGAAATGGCCTTTTTGCTCACTGAAGTAATTGTTCTCATTGATAGCCTCACTGAGGAGGGTTTTGTGTTCAGCTGATCAACAGGGTTATTAAACAGGTTGCCTTTTGTAGGGCTTCAACTTTCTGCCTTTGTCCCCTTTCAAATCTATGTGCTTATGAAATAATTCAAGCCGTGCGTTCAAAGTTGGCTCTTTAGATCTAACCAAATTTAGAAACATTTGCTTCTGGAGATCATATGAGGAAGACACTTCTGAAGTTTCTAATGGGAAGTAATTACAGTTGTCAGGCTTTGTAAAGCTTTATAAATATCTGAAGGTTGTAATGCTGCCATTCATCTAGATAGACAGTTGTCAGGATGGATTTTTTTGTTTGTTTGTTTGAAGAGGGGGCCATACCCACCTGATAGAGTTGTCTGTGAAAGATTTTATCTCTGGTACACGTTATCACATTAGTGTTTCTAGTGTGAGGTTTCTCAGGAAGAAGAGTTTAAAGCGGTTAATAGTGTTTCAGGTATGCTGTTGTAGCAGCTCCACCAAACAGGGACCCAGGGAGCTGTTTAATTTCTCGGTGACCGTACTGTAAGTTATCTGCACTCCTGGCTTGTTTGAAACTTGTAGCTCTTGTTATTTTGTTTGTATGAATTCTAAAAACAGCCCTTTTGCTCTAAAAGTGCTCTTTGGCATACTTCATGCTTTGTCAAGTCCTTGCAAAGAACCTTTCTCATTATAAGATGCATCTATAGTTACATTTGAAGAGAGGTCTATGCAAATAGAGTAATACACCAGTATCATTAAGGTACTAACTTAATTTCAATCTTCTGTCAGCTGATTTTCCCAGCAGCCTTATCTGTGTTCTGTCTCTGCTTCAAAAATGATCAAAGTAACATAAAATGAAAGCTGAATGTTCCCCTCAACTCTTGTTTTGAACTGAACAGGGGGCTTGTTCAATTTGTGTTCTCTGCCTATCTTGCTCTTGTTGTGGTGTTACAAGAATAATAAGGTGTTATAATTACTTAGCATTACTCATTTTCAGTTATCTTTGGGTTGTGGGGGTTTTTTTTGGTTTTGGTTGTTGGCTTTTTTGTAGTTTGGTTATCTTTTCCATGCTGAATTCTTGATGTGGGAGTTGTACTAGTAAAAGGGGGTTTTTTTAATTAGTTGTTAATCTTTTCATATTTAGTGATTGCCCCCACCCTGAACTTATTGAACTACTGGCAGCTAAGTTGTGTCGAACTCTAAGTCTGTTTTTTTGCTGAGAAGATCCACGGAGGAGTTGACTGTTGCTTGGTTTATATTTTGCTGTATTTTCCTTGTTACTTGGCCTTGCTAGTAGCTCTTTGACATCTCTGTTCTTTCAGGTTGTTTTGGTGTTAGAGCCAGTGATGCATGGAAAGCACAGCTCTGTCTCTGCGACAGCAGTGGTTCACCTTGCTGTGCCTATTTTCACCAAGGTCCTTTCTCTTTCTTCCTGTCAAGTCTTATATGGAAAACAAGTGGCCGGGTGGACGGGGTGTGTTTACACTTTGTCATCATGGCAGTGGTTTGAAGTGGATCAAGGAAGTACCTTACCCTGTGGTGTCAGAGTAGCAAGTAGGACGGCTTCTGCCTCCCTTGGGCACAAGGGAGAGGGCATAAACGGAGAGGCAGGGGAAAGGGAAAGCGCCGTGTTGCTGTTTTGTCAGAGTGCCTGTGCTGAAATGCAGAGAAGCAGGGTATGAACCTTACGGAGCAACAGCCTTGGACGTAAAGGCGCAGCCTGTGGTTTGCAAATCTTTTGTTTCCTACGGCTGAGTGTGCTGGCCCAAAAGCATTATTTTTTACACTTTGGCTGACTTTCTAAAGGAAAAAAAAAATTAAGAAGGGGGCAGGAGCAGCAACAATTCAGTGCTGGCAGTGTATTTTTGTCAAGTACTTAGGCTCAGCAAAATACATGTTCAACTTTTTATAATTGCTATAAGTGAAAAAACTTTTGTTTTCTGAGCAAATATACTCTGTCTCATCCCTTTATGAGAACCAGTTTTAAAGATAATAGCTAGTGGGAAAATGGAAGTACTTGGTATTCCAGGAGAAGCAGAAAAAGAGAGGAAGAGTGTATTTCCACAGTTCCTGTGCATAATCAGTTGGTAGAACTTAGATGGGTACCAGTGTGGCTATGTGATAACATTTCTTAATTATGTGCAGAGATTAGATACAGAACAGAGTAAACCTGAAACACATTTTTTAGTTTGGGTTTGCCCTGTTGGTGCTGTTTATGCCAGCATAAATCCATTGGTTCAGTCAGGAACAGTTCAGCTATCAGTAATGTGTTCCTAGTAAATGGTAGTTAACAAATGGTATGTCCTACTGTGCTAATTAAAAAAATAATTATACACCTTGTTGCCTTTTAAAGAATACTGAAGGCTGTAAAATCAAGCACTTTGAAGTTAAATAATGTTAAGAACCAATGTTGCCTGTATGGTCTTGATTTGCCTCTCTTACATAGGTGTCTGTATCGTGCTAGTTTTATGTGATAGTGGTAATTAATTGGAGGGTTTTGTTTTGAGAGGTCAGCTACCACAGTGCTTAATTTTGAAACCAAATAGAACTTGGTTTTCATATGACTGGAGTGTCACAGTTAACTTTCTCTCTGGCCTTTGAACACTCTAGAAATGAGGGCTTGAAATGAAGATGACGAAACCTTTTGTTCAGGTGGTATAAATTGCTCTGTTCCCATTAGATCTGTTTGGTCATTAAATCCGTGTTCAGCATAAAGCACTAGAAGCTCCTCATGCTCTAAAGAAAAGCAGAGTTTACAAAAGACATCATTTTTTTTTCTCTCATAAGAAAAAAAAAGGTAATGCCTTAGAAGAAGTAGTCATCTTGAAAACTGGCTTGAGCATTTCGTTAACTAGTAGTCTTAAAATATTAATAGGATTTGTTTTCATAGTATACCAACCCATCTAAATGCTATCTGTTCTAGGGAGGTGCATTTGCTGCTCGTTATAGGTGGGGCTGCACGATCTACCTATTATTAAAGTTGCTTAATACTTCCTACTCTAAAGACCTGTTTTCAGCTGTTTGTAACTCGGATTAATTTTAGCCATGTGGGCAAAATCTTTGCCTGCTGAGTGTTCACTTTTTTTTTTTTTGGCGAGGGGGGAGAAAATCAGCTAAAAAGTTAATTAGCTAACACTGTGTTTTGGAAAAGTTCTGGGGGGAAGAAACCCACAGGGTGAGGAAAAGTTTAACTTCACATCCGGACTGGCTCCCAGGTTCTCTGCTGCCCTGTTTGGTTTTGTGGGTTTTTTTGTTTTGCTTTTTTTTTTTTTTTAATACAGTACCATTATGCAAGTCTCTTGTTTGGCTTGCTCTTTCCGTCTTTTCGAGGGACCGTTTGTGCTCATGACTGGCAGCAATGAAAACAAATGTCTTCTGGGTTCCAACACAAGCAGCTACAGTCCAAGCGGCGAGAGGCGCTTCCTCACCGATGACCTCAGGGGTGACCTGACACTCTCGAGGAATGTCCGTGCTGGCTCAAAGCTGAGTGTGTCCTCCCCAGACTGCCGCTAACCCTGCCGAGTGGGGATGTGTGGCCTGATAGGAGCTGCCATTTACTGCAGCTTCGATTGTTTTCACTTGGTGAATTTTGAGCTGAAATGACCAGGTTCTGACATTGCAATCCTAAATTTTCTTTTCGTTCTATTTTTTTTTCATTTAGGTTCTTTTTTGTTGGGTTATTTGTGGGTTTTTTTGTTTGTTTGGGGTTTTGTTGTTGGGTTTTTTGTTTTTTTTTTAACATCTAGTGACTCAAACAGGGTCTCTTGCCAGACCAGTAGGTCCAACCTCTGGCCGCAGAACTGTAAACCATGATGGTGTAACCTCAGCAGCCAGGGGTTTGGTCTCCAGGTCTGGGGCCAGAGG
>NW_009707585.1:19554-44663 GCF_000703405.1 Apaloderma vittatum | reverse complement strand
ACCCCCAGCATTCTGTGATTCTGTGTGTGTGGACCGCAGCTCTGCCGGCAGGAGTTCAGGATCTGTCTCAGTGAACCACAGGGGAAAGGTGTGTTAAAAAGGCGAAGGGGAGAGAGGACGAGGGTCCCGGGGAGGGCGGCCGAGGCCGGGCCTGTCTCTGCCGGGGCCTCTGGGGAGCGCTGAGGGGGGCACTAGACATGACGGGTTGCGGGCTGCCCCCTCTAAAAAACCCAAACAAACAGGATTCCCTCATCGTGCTGCTGTAAAAGAAATAGGGTATTTTGAGAAAGTCATCCAGACTGGTCGGGACTCGAAAGGTGGAAGCATAGGTCTATGTTAGGTGTTGGGGCTCCCTGCCCTGCTGAAGCGCCCTGTGGTTAAAAGCGAGTGAAATAACTGTCTCGTACACGAAATGCCCTTGTTTCTTCTGCCCTCACTGCCTCTTTTCTTGGCCTGCTTCTGTTGAACTTGCTGGTGACTGTTGTCAAGGAAAGAAAGCCAAAGGGAGGCTGCAACACAGTTCCGAGACCAAAAAATCTGCCCTGAGCATCTCTGACATTAGTCAATTCACCGAAAGCCAGGCATCAATTAAACAAAGGAATCTTCCTGCTGACTTTGAAAATTAACTTCCAGGCTAGTTCTAGGTGATTCCAGACAAACAAACAGAAAAGGCAGTGAATACAGCAAACACGGTGTGACTGTGTTTTTTCTAAAATTCTCAATCAGGAAAATGTGTTGAGAAACACTGGTAGTGTGGCCGTTAATGCCTGAGCTCGTTCATGGGGACCATGTTCCATTGAAGTCTTCGTGTCTGCTCCATGAGGAAGGGTGGGTGTTGGTGAAGTTATGTGAAGAAGAGAATTGGGTGTTCGCTATTGCCAGCCAGGAGAAATGCAAGGTACAGGGCCTGGGATGTAGTTTTGTCTTTGTAAATATGATCAAATTGGTTGAAATTTGCATGTCTCTTTAAAGCATCAAACGTGTCTGTGTTTGTAACTCTTCTTGACAGCTGTGTCTGCTCTGGGAGCACTTAAGTTCTTGCCAACATGAATAGAGGTACACAGGGAAAGGATTCTGTGTGGAGAAAGATATCGGAAAACCCCTTTACTGCACCAGGAAAACTGCCTCAGTGGGGGTGCAGTCTGTCTCTACAGTTTTCCATTTTGTTTTTGAAACTATATCAGTGAAGAATGACAATAATTACTGACATTGCTTTTGGTAAAAATCCATGATGTGTAGTAGAAGCACCCAAGTCCTTCTTGCTCCTCTGGATTGCCGTGTCCAAGAACCACTTTTGCTGTTGAATTTGGTGACATAGATGCTCAAAGAGCAGGAATTATTCTCAGGTTTATTATTTGTTGGTATATATATTACACTATCTGTGAATTGAGTAGGTAGCTGCACCATTTTTCATGGTAGCCTTACAGGTTGGTATTTTTTTTCTTCTCTGGTAAAATGATAGTGTAAGAATATTGGCAAGAAATGCCTAGCATCAAAAATCCTAGCCCAGGATTGGAGTTTTAAAAAAATCGTATAAATAGTGTCTCAGAATTAATCTCCATTTATGTCTATGGTAGAACAGGCAATTCCCTCTGCATCTGACAATCAAACCTTATTGTGCAACCCATACAGGTGTTTATAATGAGAATAGTATTAGAAAATTTTAATATACTTTGCAGCTCTCGGTGCCACTTGGCAGCAAGAAACAAAAGGACCCATTTATTTCTTTTTACAGGCTGTCCTCTGTATTAAAGATAATTTGCAATTAGGCTGGGGACAGCTTTTCAAATTAAATTTGAGTGACCCACAGAGATGTTCTTTTCTGTACAATGTTCTATATAAAAAAAATCTGCAAAGTTTTTTTTTTTACTATGGGAGAGCACTGCTCATTTTTACTGTACTAATATCAGAGACCTGGAGATACACATTGTAATCAGCTTTATGCTTTAATTGAAGGTGCAAGGACATTGAATTTTACTGTGTGATGTAGTGAATGGGAAGAATTTCAGTTATGTCTGTAAGGATAATATTCTGAACATGCAGTGTGACCTAAAATTGCCTTTCTAAATTAAGTAAGGTGGACTTAATTTTAAGTAATGTGGACTCAGGGAAATAGCACCAACCTGATTTTAGCCTTCAGACTCTCTGCTCGCTCTTGCAGTTTACCAGTGTTAATACAACTTTCTTTTGTTTTGTGCCTCTGTGCCCAAGACAGTATTTTTTTCCCCTCTTACTAGCTGTTTGCAAGCCTGATGGATTTTAAATGGTAATTTTTTTTATAACATTTGAAGAACAATCTTTGCAGGGATGTTGTTGGCGCTCAGGCCAACTAAGTGCTCCTTTAGTGAGCCAAAAGTGGGTGGCCAGCATCATCCTACAAAGACTTGGCACCGTAAAACTTATTAGGGTTTGTGCTCATTCTGGCTGGGGTAGAGTTAATGGGCTGTGGTTTGGATTTTTGATAATTCAGGGATGGTTTAGTTATTTCTGAGCAAGGCTTGCACAGAGTTGAGACCCTTTCTGCTCCTCACCCCACAACCCAGAAGTTTGTGCATACCTTTCTTGATTAAATATATTGATAAAAAAGATACAATTTACAGATAAAGTATACAGTGTGTCTAAAATATATCTTCGAATTGTAAGTACTTCCCTCAGGATACATCAGAAATTACCAGAGATGCCGCGTGTCTTATTTATGCGCTTTTTCGCCAGGCTCTTCAATTCAGGAGAAATGTTAGTCAGGGTTCTTGACTCTAGAAGTGTGTTAAGCAGAAAGCTGGCTGTTTCAAAAACTGACTTACAGTCATTTGTAGTGCACCACTCCTTAGAAACATCTCAAGGACACAAGTGAAAATACAATAAAAATATTATATTTCTCTTCGCATTCCCAGTGCGGTGGGGCTGTTGCATCATTGCAGCAAGTTGTGAAATCTTATATGTTTTCCTCTCCTCAAAGTATCCATAATTGTGTTTTAACTTCTCTGCTCTTTGTGTATCGGGCTGGTTTTAGTCTGAAAACGTGCTCATGTGCTTCTCCCCCCTTGGGATCCTGCCTGCCTTCTCGCTGCCTGCCTGTTCAAGACAGCGTTTGGGCTTCGTTCACAGCGAAGCGCCAGCAGTGGTGGGACACAGAGGCTCAGAAAATGTTGGGTGTGAGGGCCTGGCCTTCGACAAGGGGTATATTCAACCAGTTTTCATTTGGTCACATCTGTCACTGGCTCCATGTGAACCTGTCTGACCTACACAAGCAGAAAGAACAGAACCGACTCGGGTTCATGGCGCCTGAAAAGGAGGCTGAATTTTTCGGCAGTGAAACCAAAAGCACTCGGAGGGTAGCTGCAGATCAAAATACATGTTATTCACAAATGCTTAAACTTACAGATTTCGTAGGCCAAATTTGTCTTGTGGACGCTTGCAGCCCCTTTTTGGAGCCTGTAAATGAGCTGCCTTCTGTCAGAATTGAAAATCAGCCAGCGGCTTCTAGGAGCACCAGAGCTGTGCGGTCTTGTTCTTTATACACGTGAGCCAGATGGCTCCTCAAAGAGTCCAAAATACAGCTTGTATGTTTTCTTTGTAGAGGAGACAGCAAGGTAATTGCATCTGGCAGTAGTTCATGGTATTTTATGGCTTTGTAATTATTCTTTGGTTTCAGTGTAGAGTCTGTATGCAGAATCTAAACAAAATAATCAATTTGGTTATCGTCAGTCACCTTGTTAAGCATGGCTGTTTACCCATTTCTTATTGTTACTCATTACTTGATACAGTAATAAGGCATAGGATGGGAAGTTAATTCATTTCTAACTACCTAAAGTAATTAATTAGCAATTGGTTTTCCCCAGGTGTACCTGAATGAACTCTCTCATGTCATCTGGGTTTCTACTGCAATACTTTTGGAAACTGTTCTTCACCAAAATTATATTATACAGCTTGGAAGGTTTGGGGTTTTTTTCATGCATTTACATTTTGATGAGCTCATAGTGTTATTAAACATTCTATATTTTGGAAATAGGAAGGTGTGGTAGGTTATTTAGAGTTAACATTTTTTTCTTGGTGCTGTTTGAGGGTACTAGTAGAAATGCAGGTGTTTCGTGCTTACAGCTAAGCACTGAAGGTGGAATTATAGTAAAGGTCGTTAGTAGCATACAACCTATGGTAGAAAGAACTACGCAGAGAGTGTTTTTACAAGAAAGCTGGATGTTTAAAGTGAAGAGTGTTACAATGTTAAAGGGACTGATAGAGGTCACTCAGCCCTACCTCCTCTGAGCTACTGGCAACTGAACACTCAGAAGTGTTGAGGAGTCCAGCACTTGGAAGCCATGGATGGGCTTTACTTTGGCATTTGCTCCATTTGAAATCACTGAGAACTGCACTTTTTTATGGCTGTCAACAGAGGCCTTGCTGCTGCTTCTGTGTGTGCTTTTAGTCGTTCCTTTTCACTTCTCTGGCCCGGGAGACTCAGAATTCTCTTACCAGTTCTGCTGGGTTAGTGTTGATGCTGGACGTCTTGTGGAGGCACTCCCAGGTTCGATGGTGAGATGTGCAGAATTAAACACCTTGATTATGACACCGCGTTTTAAAACCTAGAATAAAAACCAAACCAAAACGTGGTTTAGAGTCCACAAAATCAATGTAGTAATAATTATTCATTTAAAAGAAAATTTACTGGTAAATCTCTCAGGAAAGTAACACATAATCAAGGTAAATGTGTAATTAGAGAAGGGATTTCTGATTATTTCTGTTAGTGCATTTGTTTGCTTTGACGCTTGGTATATTTGTTTATGTCTTTGAATTCAACAGGAAAGTAACACATAATCAAGGTAAATGTGCAATTAGAGAAGGGATTTCTGATTGTTTCTGTTAGTGCATTTGTTTGCTTTCATACCTGGTATATTTGCTTATGTCTTTGAATTCAGCACCAAATTCAACTTTTAAGGAACTGAGAACCATCATCTTCCATTTTAACAGCAGAAGACATATCTTAATTTTTCATTTTACATATTGTTTATTATAGACATATCAAAGAAGGCATGTGAATATTATAATTTTTTATGTGTATATATGTACACATATATTTCTATTTAAAAAACAAATTTTGAAACACTGCCCTGCACACATTTTTCCCCATGAAAAGGATGAGACCCCAAATGCATCAAATTCAATCACTTGATACATAAGCCCTCGTGTACTCATTATGCTGGACAGAGGGTGGAAACCTTCGTGGAAAGGAATGGAATAGAATAAACTTTTATAGATAGGAGCTTATTATGTTGCTGAACGTGACCACATTGTAGCGCTTGCTCCTTTTACAAAATATTCTCCTTTAAAACAGCGTTCTCCTTGGTGACTTTCATTGTGGTTTCTCCCTTAAGCAGTATTATCTAAAGACAGCATGTTATTTGTTGGGCTTATCGGGGGGATACTCATGCCCAGAGAATGTACGTTAACTGCTTACTCATTGTGTAGAGAGCACTGCAAGCGTTAGCAGCTCTTTGAAGCTGAGCTGTTCCAGTCGCTGTTCAGTAGAAAGTCCTCTAGATCTAATTTAGATAAATTCCTTTATTGTATTTCAGAGTTCTTTTGCTGCTATTTGGTAAACAATGAAGGTTCTGTTGCTGAAGGATCCCAAAGAAAAAGACTCAGGACCAGACCCATATATTAAAGTGAGTAAGCTTGTGAAAAGGTAAACTGTTTTGTCTCTTCACCATTAAATAACAGTTTCGTGCATTCATCAGGAATTTAACTGTTTCAAGTGCTTAATCAAAATTAGGAGTGCGTGGCTGAAATTATGCTAAGAAAAAATATGCTAGAAAAACGGCTGTTACTGAAAAAAATATTTGAATTATGGGGCATTCATACTGAATTCCCCATTAAAGCTCTCAGCAGAGTAGTGCTTTCAAAACAGTTTCATTTTAATCAATGAATTGGTATTGATTAGGTTCACATGGGTAGAATTAAGATCACAAAATAGCAGTTTTACTGGAAACATAACGTGAAAAAGAGGTTAGCGGTGCTCTTGTCCTTTCTGTTACTGCCTTTAGTCACGTGAGTAGGTTTTACTTGGTAAGAGCAGTTCTGTTGACTTCAAAGAGTTTACAGAGGTGCGCAGGAATATTTGTAGGACTAAGTGATCCTTTGCCACTTCAGACTTAGGTGCTGGTGTGTACTGTAACTGTTCAGTAGCTGTGTCAGGTGCCTCAGTTCCACGGCTCTTTATTTATTTACTGTTATGTTATAATGCTAAATAACTAACAAACCCAAAATAGATTCGCTAGTAAAAGCAGATAAGATGCCTTTGTATATTACTTCAGGAAAAACAAATATTTGTTCTTTGAAAAAACGAGGATACTGCTGTTTGAAATCTGTTTCAAGAGGTGTAAACCTTTTTTTGATAGGAATTAGGATTATACGGATTTGAAGCAACTTTGATTCCAGTTTTGTCATTTGAATTCGTATCTCTCGAATGCTTATTTGAGAAGGTAGGTTTTAAATTATTTCAACAGAAATATTATCAACATTATTTCTATCTTATTTTCAACAGAATTTAGGCCATGATTGCCAAGATGTCCCCTTTTGGGTACCTCTTCCTGTGTTTTCACACACACAGACGTACATGATATATTATTGGGTTCGTCATAATACACTGTTACATACAACATCAAGTATTTTGCCCATACTCGTTAAAGAATTAAGTTGACCAGGTAGAATTCACTTTTAGGTTAATGAACCATAAATCACAGCAGCTATCTGGGCATTTTGTCACAACAAAAACGTTAGAAGACTGTAGTGACATTTAAAGGTTTCCTGAGGTTCACCCTTATGTTTTCTACTGCATCTCCAAGTTACACGGGATGAAACTGTGTATTCGGTGTTCCCTTTCTGCTCTTTCTTTCAATGTGTGTATTTCATTTTAAAATGTCGTAAAGGTTTTCTGAGAGACGTTCCCTTTATTGACAGTCTCCAACACCGCTGAACTTTTCTAAGTGTTTGAGTGCATCATGATCTGCATCTACATGTGATCTAAGACCATTTTTCCTCTTTTTTTTTTTTTTTATTCTGATCTCTAAGACCCCATGAGTAATCTTAACTGTTCTGTGACGGGGCAGAGGGCAAGCAGCTGCCTGGGGAGTGCGCTCTGCTCTCTGTGTTCCAACTTGGAATAATGGTTCATTTTTCTTGTATGAATCTGTAAGTGCTTCATATGTCATTCACTCATCCAGTGACAGGAATCCTGGTCTCTTCCTACAGATTCTCAGAATTAATGTAATCTGTGCAAGTTTCGTTCTGAAATTGAGATTTGTTAGACATTTCTCTTATAAATACTCTGCTGAGTGTAATATCTGCCCTTTTCAGTTTCAGACATTTATTGAAGTTCTTCACAAGATTATAGAGAATTGATCAATGTATTTTTGAATTTAGTTACTAATTTTTTTTATTCTTTACTGTTTGTAAGTAGCTCTCTCATCCAGAATGTTATGGAGGCCTAGTTTTTACCAGCCCAAGAGCATTAGAAGCCATCAAGATATGCTTAAAAGAGAATAGTAAGAACGAAGGTAAGTGCGTATTTATATCCCTTGGTCTTTCTGTTTCAGTATTTTATGAAGGTTCTAATTTTATTTTACCCACGACAAGGTGTTTGGAGTATGCCTTTTTTTAAAAAGCTGTGTCTCATAGTTCTTTTGGCATCTAAAAGAACTCATGCTAAATTGAGCTTTAAAGGAATTGAGGGTTGGGTTTTCTGCACTTAACGCAATTTTTAGGAATGAAAGGAAGGAGCTTTTGGTGCAAAATGCTAATTAGCGTAAGCTCTTCCAGTTATGGCTATCTTTGCTGAGAAGAGTTGTAAACAGAAACTCATGTATGAGGAGTATTTTGCTGTGGTGCCTGATTTTTGCTCACAAACCACTTTCCTCCCTGAAAGAGAGGAGCATTTTGTCAAAAACGCTATTTCTGTGTCGACTTCATATAAAATGTTACCAGATTTCTCTGTCTTGAATAACAATTTTATCAAGTGAATTAAGCATTAGCTAAAAAGCAGTGAACAAAGGGTGGTAAATAAAAGCCAACAAATTAGCTGTAGCACTCCTGCTAAATAGAAATTTCTAAGTTCTTAGATGAAGTGGTAACTTTTGGCTTTGAGTTTCTATGTGCACTCACATTGTGTCTTCACCTGCTTCATATGTAGACTGTAGTCATATTAATCAATCTACAGCGAGTAAGGTTACACTCTTGAGTAAGCATTAAGTACACTGCCAGCTGCTTTTCACATTTTCAGCAGCAAACAGCTGTATTTTAGGATGTTTGGTCAAGTACAGTCTTTTATCTAGAGTTCATCCCTAGTCTCGATTAGGAATTTGGGGTTCTGCTGTAATACATATTTTATGCAAGAAATGAGTCTTTAGGTCCTATCTGAGTTCCTTTCAAAGGTAATAAATCCTTTTCTTTTTCCTTCTTTAGAATAGTTTCCTCTGATTTTATTTTATTTTTTTACTGTTGTAGTTTCTACTTCTGATTTTCTTCCCCAAGAATACTAGAAAGGAACTCAATGTCCTATGCTGTAGCGTTTTAAAACAAGATATTAAAATCTATTTTTTATTAATATCTATTTTTTTATTAATATCTATTTTTTTACCCATTGGGATTTCAGGCAGAGGGATCAGGTAGCTGGATCTGAGACGTGTAATCTGTAACATACTTACTGCCTAAAGGAGAAAAAACATTTCTTTGTAATTTTATTTTAGTCTCCAGTACATTTTATTTCTGAGCTGATAACTTATTTTTGGTGTTTTTCTTGTATAAAAAAGAGTTGCATTACAAAGTACTGTGGTGAATGGAGGTAGATTTTTTGATCCTTTTATTTATGGTCTTAGAAGATTATATTTGTTTTTTTCCCTAAGCCTTCAGTTTTAAACCAGCTGTTTGTATATCTAAATCTCCCTTTGAACTGTGTGCTGGGTTTTCCTGGGAGTTTTGATGGGTTTTTTTAAATGCTTAATGCCAAAAATATAAATGAACCTTGCAAGTTGCATGGGAGCTGGCACAGGACACGTGTGCATTAAAAATGCTACTTAACAAAAGCAGCTAAGAGCTGTTTACACAAATTAGACTTCTAAAAACATGTCGCAGGCTGCTATTTACACAATGAGAAAGCACATGAAAAATTCATTTTGTACATCCCGATTTGCCGAAATATGTAGCGGAGTATTAATTATTATTATTTTGCTGTGTTTGGGGATTAAACAGAAGTCCAACCGCTCATTTAGCATTCGCAATTGCCCAATGCTTAAATTTAATGTAATGTTTTTCAGAATGGTCGCAATCTCTTAAACACAGATGGAATAGCAAACCAGCGTACGTGGTAGGAAAAGCTACAGCTTCTCTAGGTGAGTATAAAAAAGGAAATCTCAGATAAATCTGTCGTGTAAGTACAATTTTTTGAGTGTTAGCTGCTATTCGAGGCTGTTCAGAAAAATGTATAGGTGAGTTTGAGGATTGAGGGTTGGATTTTCCACATTTAGGCTGTTGTGAGAAATGAAAGAGCTTGTGGTGCAAATGACTAAACTTTTATAAAGGGGCGATTCGGACACCGGGTAATTCTCTACACATTAGAACCGTATGTGTTTAGCTGAGCTAAGGATCTAGCTTCTGTTTGGCCATTACTCCTATTGTAATGTGATGGCAACTGCTTTAAAAATATGGTCGAATTCCCTGGTTTGAGTCTGATGCGATGTGCGTTTTGTGCGCGTGACAAAAACGCAACGTAGATTTTACTTTATGAAAGCCTTTCTGATTGTAAAGTTGCACTGTGGCTTTAGCTTCCGCTAAACCACACAGGAGATATTACAACAAGATTCGCGTTTGAGAATTTTAAAGGGTCTCCATGTTTTTCTGCTTCTAGTCCAAAAATAATTCAGATAAGTACTGGCTACCTCTACAAAACCCATGTTTTTTCAGGCAGGCTGGTACCAATACTGGACCGGCAACCGGTGACACCTTACAAGTGTCCTGAATCAATCAAGTCCTAAATTAGTTAACTTCTCAGAAACTCCTCCCTACTTCCTTGCTTAGGTAAGAGCAGTGTTATGCTCTCGGATTTTCCGACTGGGTTTTGGCCTTCGCTACAAAGACAGGCTCCCTGCTCGCTGCAGCCAAACCGTGCCGGGAGCTGCGGCCCGTGCGGCACAGGCAGCGCTTGCTGTTTCCCCGCTTCGGGTATGAGAGTTTTAAAAACTCTCTGAAACAGCATGACTATCCCCAGAATTCTTCTGCTGCACTTCTTTTCCAGAACCAATCTTTCGTAGCGCGTTACCGTTTCAAATGCTCTTGATTTTTTTTCTTTTCAAAGAAGTATTTGCACATGTGGATCAGGTGATGTCTCCTTTTTGAACGTATGTTTCTGTGATAGTAAATATAAATTGTTCTCATTGATTTGGATATTTCTTTGCTGCTTTTTGGTTACAGTGGAAGAAATTGGCCTTATTCCACAAGGAGAAAAGTCTGGAAATGCTGAAAAATTAGCTGAATATATTTGCTCAAGTAAGTATCTGAAATCTACTTAAATTAAGCAAATATACCTTCCATTCTTTCAGAATTTTCTGATGCTGAGTGTACTCTGAAGCAGCAAAGTACATTACTGTGTGTATCTCTTATGCGTAGAACCCATGAATCCAACTTCTGGGAGTGTGAGTGAACTCTCTAAAAGATAATAAAAATACTTTGAAATACCTACGCAAAGTTTATATGAAATTTTAGACTCTGCAATTAATAGCAATCGATGACCCAGTAGACAAAGTATATTTTCCTAAAAGATCAGAGCTCTAACGATTGGAAATTGCTTCTTAGTCATAAGATTTAAAGGATTGTGACTCATTCTGTGGGATGTTTGGGTGATCAAACTTCCTCTTAACCAGCTGATGCTGGGGAATTTTCACCATGCCATAGTCCAAAGCAGGTAACGAGAACTCCTTCCTCCAAATGAATACGTGGTTTCAGAGGAATCTGGTTTTCAGCAGCAAAGGAGGGTGGTTTTGAAGAAGTTGCAGAAAGGGTTAGTTGAAATTATGACTTATGTTTTGTTTACCAATTCTGCTTTGGTTAAAGCTGTAATGCTGATCCGTGCGCTGCTTCGAAATGTATTATCAGATTTTTGGGTAATTTAAAAGTCTAGTTAGTCTCCCTCCTCTTTTTTTTTTTTTTTTGGCTGTAATTTTTTATAATTTCCAATAGGATTAAGAAACATTTTTAAACTTGGGGGCTGATTATGTTTTGAGCGGATGAGTCAGAACAAGCTGTGAAAAAAGAGGCTGGTTTTGGTACAGCCTGGCTTATAGAAGCTCGGTGAAGAATGTCATGAGCAGGAACTGCCGGGGCAAGGAGTTTAACCTCAGAGCTCCTGCCAGACCTGGGGATGTTCCAGGGCATCCATGGCCGAGGGACGTGCTGCCTTCGGAGTGTCTGAGAATCGTCTGGGAGGAGCAGTTACCGGAAGGAGTCAGCACAATTAGTCCCCAGGCACTCTGAAACACGTCGCTGAAATAATCTCTGTACCAGGTGAAAACCACACCCAAAGCTCAGGGTCTCGGCAGCGACCTGTTGGCTGGCAAATCCTTCTCCGTTACTTTTAGGTGACCTGGGGTATGTCCCCCCTTGTGTAAGAAGGCTGGGAGCTGGATAGTGAAGCCTCCTAGTGAGATTAGGGGGTGGCTTGCAGTCTGATACCAAGGAATCTCCTTCAGTGAAGGACTTTCTGCCCAAAATTTAAAAAGGAAAACAGAATCCTTCATCGAGAGGTTCGTGCAGTGTCCACTAATTAACCAGTGCTGTGAAAAGCCGTGTTATTCCGCCGGCTGTATGAGTTGTAGGAGGATTAATGCTGAAATAGATTTTATCTTATTATTTTCAAATCTTTTTTGCATTCTGTCCCAAGTTCATTCTTTCTTCCTGTAATTTATTACAAGCATATCTGTGATTTCTAATAAAACTTCAGTGTGCGTTTAGGACAGTTGGATATATCTGTTGACTCCTACAAGGGTTCTTCCTTTCTGTTTTTTTGCCCTGAGGCCCCTCTGGTGCTTACTGTTACACACCAAGAATCTACATGCAGTGCTTAGTCTAGCAGTCACCTCTTAAGCATGTATTAATATTGGAATTAGTAAGAAAATAATGTCTTGAGGAGCTCTCATTTATTCTGAAAGATGAAACAGACAAAACCAATGGACGCTGCACACCGGGTATATCCCGTCCTACCCGAGGGAAGTCCCAAAGAACCACGTTTCAGACAGGTCCTTCCCAAATCCCCAACGGGCTGCCACATGTTGGCCACGTAACCGTAATTCGAGGTGGAGGTCGCTGCCCTCGTACAGGACACGAGCAGGTGGGGAGATCCGCTTCCACCCTGGCAGTGGAGGTACAATCTTTCCCCTTGAGGAAGAGAGCTTCAGAGAGATGGAGGCTTTTCAGCACAGCTTTTCTGTCCTCCTCCTCCTCTTTGTCTGCCCGTGAATATTCTTTTGTATGCAGAGAGCTGTCATCTATTGAGGGGACTAAGATTTTAAATATAAAAATTGAGGGAGATTTGTGTTTCCGAGGAGGAGGAGGTAACTTGTGCTGTAGTTGCTTTGCTTTGTAGAACGGCAAGGGGAATAGAAATGCAGTTTATCTCTCATGAGATCTTTTTAGCCAATGCATTCATATTATAGTTACGGAATATTTTTTAATTTACATGCTAAGTAGCCTCTGTCCTCTGAATGGTGGATGTGGTCCCACTGCAAATGTTTTCTGCTGTCCTAGGGCTGTGTCTGTGGTGAAGCACGCGGCTAAACGCAACGTTTGATAGCTTTAAAACATATGAAATGTATCGTGCTTACTCTTTATTAAAAACGTGAGCTAATTAAAGTTCTCATTTGTGTGTTTACAGGAGAGAAACCTAACTCCTCCGCTCTGCTTTTTCCTTGTGGAGCCCTAAAAAGAGAAGTACTTCCTACAGTACTTAGAGAAAAAGGTTGAACTTCCCTTGGAGCTTCATTTTAATTAGTCAGTGATGAGAAAAAGCTGTATCTAAAGCTTGTGAACAAAATTTGAATAAGTAAAAATTGCTGTTTTCTTGGCTAGAAGTTAGAGAATGGGAGTAAAACTGGGGAGGTTGGGTTGTGCTGCCCACAGCTCTGGGACTGAGCCGGCGAGCGAGGCGATTTGCCATGTTCTTCGCTTGTATTCTTGCTTCCGAGATGGAAAGTAACTGAGTCCTGTGATTACAGATGCTTTAGTAGGTCTTGCGACACTAGAAGTGCCTATAGATCCTCCGCAGAATTTTTTCCCATACCTTTTTAGCCTGAGATAGTAAGCTTGGGGCAATTAGTATGTTAAGAATGTTTTACTGAAATAATGGAAGTTTAATTCTGGCTGGATGTTGTGATTGCAGGTGTACCTCTGGAAAGCCTCACTGTCTATCAAACAACCCAACACACTGACCTGCAAGAATCTTTGAGCCGTTATTTCTCACAACAGGTATGGAATGCTGATATAATTTGAGAATTTTTGAGGTTTATTTTAACACCTGGCAGAATATACTCACTTCTCTTTTTTCGGCTGCCTCTTAGTGGTATTTGGGGTGCTACAAGAATATCCTCTGTAGGCTTTTCGTTTGTTTCCCTGTCCACTGCTAAGATAATCACAGAATCACAGAATGTTGGGGGTTGGAAGGGACCTCAAAAGATCATCTAGTCCAGCCCCCCTGCCAGAGCAGGATCACCCAGAGCAGGTCACACAGGAACGTGTCCAGGTGGGTTTGAAAGTCTCCAGAGCAGGAGACTCCACACCCTCTCTGGGCAGCCTGGGCCAGGGCTCCGGCATCCTCACAGGGAAAAACTTTTTCCTAATGTTTTTGTGGAACCTCCTGTGCTCCAGCTTGTACCCATTGCCCCTTGTCCTGTCATTGGATGTTGCTGAGAAGAGCCTGGCTCCATCCTCCTGACACTCACTTTTTACATATTTAAAAACATGAATGAGGTCACCCCTCAGGCTCCTCTTCTCCAGCTGCAGAGCCCCAGCTCCTTCAGCCTTTCCTCCCCAGGGAGATGTTCCATCCCTCCATCATCCCTGGGGCTGCGCTGGACTCTCTCCAGCAGTTCCCTGTCTCTCCTGAGCTGAGGGGCCCAGAACTGGACACAAGATTCCAGATGTGGCCTCACCAGGGCAGAGCAGAGGGGCAGGAGGAAATCCTGTAATCCTGTAGCAAAAGTTCCAGACAAAGAGCAAGGCTCTCAGTTCCTTGTTACAGCCATTTTAAATCAGCTTAAAAGACACGATGCCTCCCTTTGAAGAAGAAAAAACTTTTCACATTTTGTCTAATTTTCAAAATACGTGCATGTTTCAGAATTATTGGGAAATAACTGCATACATAATCACATATCACATAATCACGTATCACATAATCACATATCACATAACTGCATACATAATCACATATTCAGTTTATTCCTTTGAGCTGGACGAGACTGCTTCTTAAGTAATGCCATGTCAGAAATTATATTTAGCTAGGATCTTTATTGAGCAGCTTTATTATTAATTGTTCTTAGTATAATTGAAATATCACTAGACATCTTTGCCATACATTACAAATCAGAATCCTGTAGTCATCTGCCTTGCATAGTTTCAGTGTTCCTTCTCTGATTATTAATGTTTTTCTCTTTCTAAAACCATCTAGTAAATGTCATTAATCAACAACCAGTGAAAGATTTGAAGGTGCTAATAGTTGCTTTTATTTTTTTCAAGACTGGCTTTCTGAATTTTCCATCTGTAGGAGCCCACATGACATCTAGGATTTATTTGATTCAAAATACAGCCTTCCCTCCTTACAGAAACTTGGCCTGCTTGAGCACGTTGCACCTCGTTTTAAAAAAATCTCTGCATTAATGAAATTACATCTTGATTTTAAAGTGAGGTTTTTTTGCGAGAGGTTATGGCACGTGGAGGCTAACTGCTACCAGCCGGGAACTCCGGGAGCCCACAGAATCACAGAATGTTCGGGGTTGGAAGGGACCTCTGAAGATCATCTAGTCCAACCTTCATCCCAGCACACCCAACCACTACACCACAGCCTCAAGTGCTAGATCTACTTTTTTTTTTAAACACCTCCAGGGTTGGTGACTCCACCACCTCCCTGGGCAGCCTGTTCCAGTGCCTCACCACTCGTTCAGTAAAGAACTTCCTCCGAATATCCAATCTAAACTTACCCTGACGCAACTTGAGGCCATTTCCCCTTGTCCTGTCATTAGTAATTAGAGAGAAGAGACCAGCACCAGCCTCACTACAGCCTCCTTTTAGGTAGTTGTAGAGGGCAAGAAGGTCTCCTCTCAGCCTCCTCTTCTCCAGACTACACTGAGTGGCGAGTGGCAGTTCCAGTCCCCATGGTCTTTAGTTCGTAGCAGATACACAAGTGAGCCAAGAGCACCTGTGCTTTTTGTACCTTCCCAAGTGTCAGTGCGGAGCCCTTCAACCATGTTTCTCCCGCAGTTTTTAGTTGCTCTTTACTGATGACAGTGGTGTCCGTGTGTTTGGCACCCGTGTAAAACGCCGAGCGGCTCAGCTGCTTTCCGCACTCGCTCCAGCCTCCTTGGGTTGAGCCCGGCTTCCACACTGGGCACTATAAAATAACAACAGGTGTAGGTTGGGTGCAAGTGGTGTGTTTCTGGTCGGGCAGAAAATAGTGGTAAAGGAGGCACACGAGCATTGGGTCTGCCCCTTGCGGCGCGCTGTAGTTTTAAAGTATCTCCTCGTCTTTGCCAGAGCATCTCAGGCTGGGCAGAGCTTAGGGAAAACCACCGGAGCTGGGAAACGGAGCGGATGTGCCGGACTGAGATGGATGGGAATGGATTTAGGGAAGTGACATGTTGAATTTTCTCGCTAAGCGGAAAAATGAGGATGGCTCCAGAACACTTCTCAGTGTATTTATCAGCAAGCGCTCGCGTGACGGAGTATTTGGTTGAAGTCACACCTCAGTTTCAGCATTCGGTGGTAGAAGGGGAATTTGGGGGCAGCCTGCACCGCAGGAACCCCTTCCCGTTGGCTTAAAGGCTGTTTCTCCTCAATAAAATCACCTCATGCCCATAGAGAGACTGAAGGGATTTCCCGGAAAGCCTACGGCTACGCTGCAGGGAGAGGAGGTTACCTGGGCCAACCTCTGGTTATTTCTTTTCAGGGAATTCCGGCAAGTGTCGTGTTCTTCAGTCCATCGGGTGTCAGATACTCCCTCCAGCACATTCAGAAGCTATCGGGAGATTTTATCAATGACATCAAGGTACCTTCTTTTTAAAAAGTGGTGAAATAACGATAAGGGGGTAAGTTTGGAGAGGGCGAATGAGAGAGAGGAAGGGTGTTACACCCATTTCAAACCTATTTTCTCTTTTGTTTGTGTTCATTTCTCTGAAAAGAACCTACACTTATAGCAAAACCAAATGTTATTATATAGCTGAAAGCTTTTTTTTTTAAAAAAAGTAATTGTTTTCCCCTAGAACTTTTTTCACCCAGTCTCCACAGAGGTTTCCTCTCTTTGTGAGGTTGAAGGTGTGAATAGTTCTTGCTTGAATCAGCAATTACAGGCGGAGCCTGTTACCATTCCTCTTGCTTTTCCTGTTGTGTGGGGCTAAGACCTTTAAATGTCTGTAATTGTGAGATAAATAATCATCTTCCCTGAGTCCTTTCTAAGTAGCTCAACTGCCAGGTGGTTTTTAACGCTGAAAACCTTCAGCCTGGAATGGTGAGATGCGCACGTTGACGTGCTGACTGTGTCGGCAGAGGAGGAAGGATCCGTGTGGAAGCAACCAGTAAGAGCTGACACCACACCTGACCACGCTTTGAGAACGGCGTAAAGCGTCATTTCGGTATAAAATCTCATTTCAGTTCGCTGCCATCGGGCCAACCACCGCCGAAGCCCTGGAAGCAGGAATCGCCGTGAGCTGTACTGCCGAGAGCCCCACGCCCCAGGCCCTGGCTGTCGGGATCCAAAAAGCACTTCACTCCCACACCTTACCGAAATGAGGGCAGAGCGCGCAGTCGAAGCTGAATATGGTGCTCTAGAGGGTTTTTGTGTTTTGCAGACCCGTTGTCCTGCAAGAAAGTGTTTTTCAGGACTGTGCAACACTTGTCAGGGCTGGGTGTGAGAGGTTTGCATCCAAGTATCTAAGAAATCTAGAATTTGTCCAGCATAAAGCGTCTCGCTCTTCCCCTTTTTCTCATGTGTGCAGTGGAAATAATTTACGTGGACATTCCTTGAAAACTAGTTCTAAGAGGCTGATCTGCATCAGAGCAGTATATGGAAATAAACGTATCACCTCAGGTATATCCTAGCACACAAGGCTAAGGATTTAGTTTCTCTATATAGAGTCACTTTTACATGAACACTTTCTTTTCTGTTTGTAACATAAAAGCATCCATACAGTACAGTATGTTCTGTTTTCCAGATATTTCTATTAAAGCGATGACTGTAGGTTCTCAGTGGAACAGGACAATTCTTGCCATGATGTTGCACGGTGTGGAGCTAATGGCAGCAGGTCAGCTGTTGCCACTAAATATCTTTAGAGCACAGGGTCTTAAAAAATTAGGTTTTGGTTTCTTTTCCTGCAATGAAGGAGGGTTTATTAACAGAGAAATAAACTGTCTTATCATTGTTAATAAAGGTGTTAGAGTTGTCTGATTTGGTTTACACTTTGTTTCTCTGCGAAAGGCAACAAAGTAATCCCATTTAGCACTGATGCTAAGAAATGCAGAGAAGATTTAAATCATAATATACTCAATTATAATCCCCATGAAAGTCATTCACGGTGTTAGTACAGTGCTGAGGTTCATCAGATGACAGAGAAATCCTCATGTGCTGCAAGTTCCTGTTCGCTTAACACTGGCTGTACGACCTGGATTTCCCCTGAGGTCAGATGCTCCATAACTAGAGGAAGAGCTAAATCCGAACCCAATTGTGTTGATACAAACTGAAGTCGCTTCAGAGTGTGCCTGTGGATTCACCGGTCAGGCCGGGCGCAGCAAGACAACCGCTTTGCTTTATAAAGCACTTCAGTTTCTTGTGATGAAATAGGATCTTGGGACTAGGCTAAATGCTGGAAGACAATGGTGGAACAGATACTTAATCCTTAGAGAAGCACATCCTGCAGGATACTGGAACCACTCGGTGACTGAATGGAGCTGCAGGCCTGAGCAGACACGCCCCAGAGAGAGAAGGCAGCGAGTGATCACACAGCAGTTGTTTACTTCCCTGTGGCTTCTTTTTTTTCTTTTAAAGACTGTTGAAGTTAAGCTGCTGGAGGTTCAGATTCAGCTGGGTAACATCATTATAACATAAAATAGGGCTCATCCTGGAATCACAGAATGGCCGAGGCTGGAAGGGACCTAAGAGATCATCTAGTCCAACCTCCCTGTCATGGGCAGGGACGCCTCTCAACCAGATCAGGCTACTCAAGGCTCCGTCCAGCCTGGCCTTGAACACCTCCAGGGAGGGGGCAGCCACAACGTCATCTCTCCATTCAAAAATAAATCCATGGCAGAGCGAGGATTTGGCATTCTGCTCAAGGCCCTGCAGCACTGCTGGCAGCGCCGATGTCCAACAGAGGAGAGAGCAGGGAGGAGATTTGTGTCAGCTGGAGCCCCGGGCAAGAGGCAGAAGGGGACACAGGGGCAAGAGAACTAGAAACAGCAGCTGATTGTGGGCTTGTGCTCCCTCATGCTACGTGTAAGTTACGCCTCGTTGTCTCACGCATCAGCTGAGGCTCATTTCTATGTGTCTTTCCAGCAAAATTCAACAGTTGCCATCACTGCCAAGCACCACTCACTTACTGCTTGTAAGAGGACAATAGAAAAATGAGGCCATAAAGGGTTCTAGCAGGAAATGAGGTTGCCCTTGGTTTGCTACAGCAGGCAGCCCGTTCCTTCTTGGCCTGTGGCAAACTGCCGATAACGTGGAAGCCTCGATTTGCAACAGGAGAGGTTAACACGCAGGTGAGGCAGAGCTGGCTTTGCTGTGGGATGTGGAGGCCACACAAACACTTGCTGCGACTCCACTGATGCCGTGTCCGAATCTGAACTTTGACTTGTCAGTAAGAGACACCAGTTGGAAAACACCGGCTCTGTACCTTGGATCATGGTAGCGCTTAGTAACGCATTTCAGTAAAAAGCTGCCTCGAATTTCCTCTGAAGAAAGCGCTCCCTTTCGGCAGGGACTGCAACAGCGTGAAGCCAGTAACACGCTCAGATGGGCAAAATGTCTTGCAAAGCAGCCCCTTTACGTGCCTGTTTCAGTGCCAGGAGAGAGAGATTGTGCTTTACTCTGACGCTTTTCTTTGGGACAGACCTGGCCTGAACAAAGTGAAAGCTGTGGTGACGCCTGCACTGACCTCTTGCGTTCCGACAGCCGGCCGCATCCCATCCCAGCAAAGCTTTTCCCCTTAGGGCCAGCAACCTGCCAGCGGTATGAGCAGGAGTCTGTTCTCTAACCAGGAAAATCTCCCTCTTCTCACACCTGCGACTGTTCCCGCTTTCAGGCCCCTGGCTCAGTCACCCCTCAGCTGCTCTGCGCTGAACAAAAGAGTTTTGTCACAAACACATTTTTGCTGCCCCCTCAGCCCATCAGGCTTCCCGGTGGTAACCACTGTCAGCATCGTGCTTTCGGCTGTCTTAGAAACCTGCTGTTCACTCTGCTGCAGCTTAGACCTCACCAAAAGCCAGGGTGGGAAAAGACACAGGAGCTGAAGCTCCCAGACTGCTCTTGCTCAGAGCCCTCAGTCCGAAGCCAAAGCACCAGAGCAGACACAGACAAACCCACCACCTTCCATCCTTTCACAAGGCTCTTTTGCTTCTCTCGGGTACATTTGTGCTCTCTGGTGCAGCAGAAAGATCAGGTTTCTTCTGAATCAGAATCCTAGAATGGCCGAGGCTGGAAGGGACCTTAGAGATCATCTAGTCCAACCTCCCTGTCATGGGCAGGGACGCCACCTCTCGACTAGACCAGGCAACACACGGGGACTGAGCAGGAATCAAACCCACGACTTTGGTGTTGGTCCTTGTTGTCAGCACCACGCTCAAACCACTGAGCTAACCGGCCCCCAGGAAGATGGATCGAAGGATGCACTTGTGAAACCATGTTGTGAACTGTCAGGATAAAAATTTCTACAACCCAGGCGTTTCTGGGTGAAAATACGCTCCATCTGCATAAAAGCATTTTTGTGTGGCTCTGGGCCTGCCAGCAAGAACAACCTCCTCAGGACAAGCAGCTTAAATAGTTAATTCACAAGTTGTGTGTAAGTACAGAGAGATTAAAATAGCCACATATGCACATGAGAAAACTATTAATACTTTAAATAGTGTTTTATACTGTTATTGTACAATACTGAGCCACATTCATTTGTAGAAAAACAGTAAGACAGCAGATGTTACAGAAAACTTAAAGTAATATATATTTCCAAAAAGCAAAATTCTCACATGCTGAGATCAGAGCACACTCATTTGTTAGGCCTGATTTTACAGATGGTTTTTGCCCAGCTCCTGCTGCCTTTCAAATAGTTCTAATTCCGCTGAGCAGCTTGCTTTGCTGAGGAAGGTCCTAAGAGTCAGAACCAATAAAAACAAGGCAGAGAAAGATTTATATTTAATAAATAATTTTTTATTTAAAAATATGCTCTCATTTATTCACAGTTTCAAGTCTGAAAAAGATAATACTATTCTTGAAGAAATCGAACACAGCTAAACCCATTCGCTTCCTGGGGTAAATGAAGTCCCAGCAATGGCAGGTATTTGCAGGAGTCTTGCCCCAGAGCTAGGAAGGCACACTTGTGCAGGACAGGAACTGTGAGAAAAGTGTCCACGTACTCAACAAATCTCCGTGTACAACTTGCGTTCATGTGACCGGTTAAAGTGTTTCCAGGAAGCCTTGCTTACAAAGTGTTTTTCACACAGTAGCAAATCAGAGCAAGGGGGAAATGACACTTTTCTGCAAAACCTTTATGTCACTGCAAAGCCCCATTAGCTCTAAGAGGAAAACACGTGAGTTTCTCCAACATAAAAAAATAAATAAATTGCAATTCTATCCCAAACCCCAAACTGGCCTTTCAAACAAACAACCACCAGTAACCCAGCTACCTCAGGGTTCCACAGGATAAAAGGGAATTCCTGGCCTTTCCCAGATGTACAACACAACAACGTGGGTGATATTATCACCCTCCATAAATACAAATATCCCAGGGGGAAACCCACCGCTGATCCCCCGCAGAGCAAGGCACTGGTTCTGCTGTTCCCCAGCACTGCGGTCACTGAACTCCTCCGTTAGTGGCTTCGGTGTCCGGAGTCAGCTGCTCCAGCAAATTCAAGATGACCTCGACTCGTTCCAGCAGAGTCAAACTCTTGTTCGCAGTGGCACGCAGCAGCAGGGAGTAAACTTGCTTGTTGGTTTTCAGAACAACTTCTTCTTCGTGAATGCCCCTAAAAAGAGAAAACAGATAGTACAAGCTATTCACCTGGCCACGGTATGTTATGCTGGAAGTTATTTGATAACAGCAGCAACGACTCCCTTCAGGAGATGACAGGGCTGGTGTGATCCGAGGCTCTTCTCTCCTTAGTTCCCATTTCCTCCTGTTCTCCAGCGCTGCAGGCAGAGCCCCGGTTTATGCTGCAGGAGGGCGGTGGTGTTCCAATTTCCACGCGGCTCCAGTCTGCCCGTTTTATTAACTCATAATCCCGAGTCACATCAAAAAGCCTCCGAATGCGGGTCTCCGTGCCAGAACCCAGCAATTCTGTCTAAGCCAGTGTCTCATCTGATCGCGCCAGACACAAGCAGACACCCCAACACTCGGGAGATTTGCTCCCCAGCCCCGAGCTCTCCCCTCTACACCGCCACAGACACTGCTTTTCCATTCAAGTCTGAAGCCCGTGATCTGGCCTCATCCTCTTAATTCCACACATCTCAGCTATTTCCCTACGACACAGTGTTCCACACACCCAAGAGTTTTTCCTTCTTCACAGCCTGAGCTCTGACCAGTTTTCTCTGACAGGTACCACACCTGTGCTGGTCTTCTGCTTCAGCCCTGTCACTCCTCCTTGCCAGCCCGTGCTCTGCTACGTTTAACATCCAAGACTAATAAAAAAGTGACCCAAATCAAAAGAGGAGAAAAATAAAAATGCCGCTGTTGATATTGTAAATAAATTAAGCGCGTGCAAGCGGCAGGCAATTTAACTGCACATGCTTCAGAAGCTACCAAGAAATGATGAAGCAAATTAAATTCATAACACCTGGCAGAAATCAGAGAGGTTTGTTTATTAAACAGAACAGGTAGTCGATAAAAAGCCGCTGAAACACGAAGCGTTTTCAGAATAAGTTATAACAATTCCCAGAATGAAACATGACTTTCAGTTTCTTCCTCCCTCCACTTTACGTAGCCACATTCCGTTACGCTTCCGCGTTGAACTTTGAGGGTAAAACCCTGATTTCCTCCAGTTTTATTGCTGGCCTGCAGGTTTCACTATCAGGCATTCATTCTGCCACGTGGCCTCCTGCCCTCTGCCAAAGTGCACCTCAGATCCTGAAACAGCATTTGTGAGCTCCCTTGTCCTCCCTTCCCAGCCTGTTACTACAGCAGCGGCGGCGAAGCAGAGCTGAGGAAACACAGGCAAGATGTGCAGGAGGCACCAGAAAGTTTATAAGAAGCTCAGCCTCGATGCACCATTGTTTAAAGAGCTTTACGGTGTTGTAACAGTCCCGTTTCACAGCGTTCTAATTAAAAGTGTAAAGCGTTCCCGGTGTGGAATCCTCAATGCAAAACCCAGCTCGAGAGAGACAACAATGAGAAAGGAAAAAAAGGGGCGGGAGAAAACCCACAAAATGAAGAAAAAACAAAACACCAACAAAAAACAAACAAAAAGAGTCTCGTTTTCCAACATCCCTATTATGAGACAACAGAACTAAAACGATTTGCTCAGTTACGTGGGACATCGGCTTGGTTACACACGAATTATACTTTTATCTTCTGCATTTCACATATTCAGATTGCCACCTTGTGGAAGGTCTTTTTTAAAAAAGCGAAAGCAACTGACACTGCTAAAAAAGCACCTGGGCTGGCTTTTTGTCTCACGTCTTTCTGCTGTCACTGTCAGCAGAGAAGTTCCCGTGCAGGACGAATTCATTTCAGTTTACTTCTAGCAAAACAACGCTCGCACCAGCAGTGCTTCAATCAGAAAAACTATTAACACAGCTTCCAACACAGAAAGAAATCTCTAGAACTATGTACTAGAGGTAATGGCATATTTTCATAAATTATTATACTACATTAGAACCAGCAGTAGAGTGCTGCTGCAGCTTCTGCAGTCAAGTACGTCCCTGTTTGCAGCGTCACTGATGTGCCTGCACTGGTTCTGAAGCGTTCTGCTTGCTCAGCTCTGCTGCTGCTGATGTATTTTATCATGTACTTTGTTCCCTGAATAAACAGTTTGATTTAAAAAAAAAAAAGACAAGAAGCATGCCAACAGAGTTCTGGCAGTACAAGTTAAACTGCTTTGTGTGTGAATTTATGTCTATGAAGGGCAGAGGATTTATATCCTCTAAAGGCTAAGTCAGGTATCACAGAGCATGACAAAGCATCAGCGATTTGTAAATGCACCATCGTGTGCCTCAGACAATCATTACAAACTCTTAATTTTCCTGTTTGAATACAGTCTGACTTATTTGCCCTCGCTCAGTCCTGGGCTGCTACCCAGACAGAGGAGAGGAAAAAGCTGCCCAGGCACAGTCAGTAAAGATGTTTCTTGGTCACTCCCTCCATTACACACAAACCCACAGAAAATGTGCAGAATTTAGATTATCAGGGTGTATCCCAGCTCCTCCAGCCAACAGAGTCACCTCCATAAAAGAATAAATACCACAAGGTTCAACTCACCCCATTTTTTTTTTGGTTGAAGTTAACAGCTTAATGGATTGGAGGAGAAGAAATGACATTCTGGACTCAAAAATATTAAGCAGTTTCAATACTTCTTCTTTGTTAAGGCCAGCAGAGGAATCATTGGGCGACGCATTCTCAGCACCACTTTTCTCCCTCCTGATCTGCCAGGAGACAAACCCCAAACCTGTTATCACTCAATTCCACCAGTCAAACATGCTTCAACGAGTCGGGTGAGCACACATGCAGGTCAGAGCTCACTCTTCACAGGAGCAGCAGCAACAGTGCAAAAGCTACGGCCCCCCTGGCCCCAGCAACGAGCTCATGGCCCCACTGCACACAAGCTGTGCCACTCGGCTGAGTTGTACATGTACACACACACACACACACACACATACAGTCAGCTTTAGTTGTGAAAAGATGTCTGGGAAAACATGGACCTGACTACTCTGCTGCTCAAGCAGTCAGCAAGGGATGAACACATCTCAGCAAATATTGCAAGTAATTATTTATTTAGGCATCAGGAACCCTTTAACACTGGCTTCAGATAACCTTCTGCATTTTAGTATTTCAATATTGAACATACCACAGAGAGAGAATTCCCATTTATAGTACGTACACTCTTAAGGGATAACTCGGAGCCACAGAACCCTGCTCACTCAGTACACATCCATACACAAATATATTTTAAATCATCGCCATATCAAAGGTTTGTTCTAGAGGAAATTTTCTAGTCTTTGATTAAAAAATGTTGGGTCGATGGTTGGACTTGATACTCTTAGAGGTCTTTTCCAACCTTAATGATTCGATGAAAAGTAACCAAGCAGCATCTTAACTGCCTGATGACTGGTTTTCCGTGAACGCAAGAGATAAAGGAAGCACCACTTGACTTTCATTTACCTGTTCGCTTTCTGCCAGAAGCTCCTTTCTGATGAGCTGGAAGGCACCTTTTGTTTTCGCCATTATATCCAGGGCCCCAAACAAAGTCTTTAATTTCGCAGCACTGCTGTTCTGACCTAAAACAACAACAACGACAAGAAGTCTCTCCTCTCTTGAAGGAGATTCTGTTGTGGTAAGCAGATCACTCCTGCTCTCACATACAAAGTTATCCAAAAAAGAAGTTGAACAGGTAAGGGCAGTTTGGAAAGCTATTTTGGGAAAATCGAACTAGACTTACTGGCCATCTGG
>NW_009707585.1:19034-19523 GCF_000703405.1 Apaloderma vittatum | reverse complement strand
CCCCACTTTCCAGCTGCACGCGAAGGAATTCGCAGGGCGCATCCTTCAAGAGTTGGAAGAGCCGCACCGCTTTGCTGTAATGAAGCTCGGCGAGTATGCGGTGCTGCTTCCTCAAGTGTTCGTCGCCAACCTGCACTCAAAGTAGGGCATGGAGTAAATCCCAGACAATCTCTATGTTCAGGAGGTAACCAGAAACCAAACCACGTGCCTGTGCTGGCACATGGGGCACTAACCCAGCTTACTCTGCAGCTGATTTCATAATGGTCCATCTAAAACTGCACGTTTCTAGAACACACCACCAGCCTGCATCTGCCATAAGCTACTGTAATTTCCAAGCTAATGCCAACGAATTCACATCAAGTAGAATTATGTTAGCCATAAATAATAAAAATTTGTAAAAATAAAAAAAATAAAAGAATTGGAAAGCAACATGCAAGTCTACACAAAGGCTTTAATGAATCATGTGCTAATGTTCTAGCAGACAGCTGC
>NW_009707585.1:0-19003 GCF_000703405.1 Apaloderma vittatum | reverse complement strand
TCGGAAGAGTGGACTGGATGCAAAACCAAACCAAACAGATACTTATCATCAATGGCTTCTGTTAGGAGAGGATTTGCACGACGTTGAATAGACAGAACTACAAAGCTTAATAAGCTCTATAATGGACAGAGCACTCTTAAAAGTAATGTCGTATTTTGCAGGGATATGCCAATCAATCACTTTTTTTTATTAAATCATTTAAATACATATATCCCAACTGCAGGTAGAAGGATAAATATCAATCTTCACACTCACTGGACACAAAGTATGAAAAAACACCACAGTTTGTACCGATACCTGGTTCCTCAGGCAACTGTGGTACATGGAAGCCAGCCTGTGGTGGATGGTGGCCGCCCGATACTGGCAGAGAGGTTGTCGCGCAGACACTGTATCAACATCACAGTATTTCAAGGACTTCATCATGGCTTCGCTGACTTCCTTCTCTATCTACAGGGTGAGACAAACAGATGTCCTGTGACGACTTTGAAGCCAGGACATCACCGTGCACAAGCAGAAGCGTTAAAGCCCTACTTGCAGCACCATCTTTCCATTAAGCAAACCTTTAAAAAAATGCAAGTGACTAAACATCTTATGGTTTGCAAGAACAACTTCACTGAAGTTCTTCAGTCCAACAGAAGGCCTACAGGTTCTTCCAACATCAGTGTTACTCACTCTTAAGCTTTTCAGGAAGACAACAGTTTATTTTACAAGATGATGTCACGAGTGCTCCTCCTTACCTGTTCCTGAGCCTTTCGAGACAGCGGCGCATAATCCTGCTGGAGAGTTGCCATCGTGAAATACGTAGTAGACAGCTCCCAGTTCACAGAATCCCAAACGGCTGGGTGCACATCTCTCTTCCCCAGCGATCTCAGAGCCTTCAGATAGTAGTCGATAGCCTACGGGTGATCAGACAGGTGCGGCCTGTTAAACACCAGGCCCAGCACTTCGCAAATGAGAGCAAAGGACTCAAACCTCGACAATACTGAAGCCCATGCAGCAAGGACTGGGGGAACAGGAAAGCAAGGGGAGCTATCCCCTTTGCATCAAGACTTACAGATATTTACAAAGACTTTTTCAAATACTCTGCAGCAAGAGGCATGTCAAGGTACAAGCCATTCTAACCACTGGGTGATGTTACCTTATTATAATAAAGGGCTTCTTCTGGGGAAAACTCCCTTTTGAAGTCCCCTCCGGCCGCACAGTGCGCCTGAGCGCAGATCCGCATCAGCCTCCCCGTGTTGCAGAGCAGAAGAGCAGCGTTGGTCGCGTCGTCAATCGACTCAAAATTCTGAATTCCTTCTTCAAAGCAAGAGAAGCTTTTCTTCCAGAGTTGTTGCTCTGTCGTTGATACATTTTTACTCACTAGGGTTAAGACACAAGGGCTCTCACCATCTCGTTCGAGAAAGACACTGAACAAATATTTCCATGATGTTCTTTTTCTTGTAAATCGCTTTTCAGAATTTAAGGGTGCTAAATGATTCCGAAGACCCAATTCAAGGAAAACAGCCTCAACAAAATGTCAAACATATGAAACCCTTAATACTTAAGGGGCACTATTTCATATACTATACTCCTCAAAAAAAAAGTGTTAACATGACACACACAAAAAAGAGGAAATTAACAGGATAAACCATTTTTTTCATAGTAATATTCAGTGTTATTGCAGTTACTTCTATACACTTCAAATATGAAAGACACTTATACAGAGAAGTGATATTCGGTATTTGAGCTATGAACTTCACCTAAATAGCAGTTCTGCAAAAACACAAGAGATGATGAAAAATTAGAAAATTCAAAGTCCAAGCCAAAATCCTTCAAATACCAACTGAGCAAAGGTCACAGAAAACAGACAGTATTTGGGAGACTGAAGCTGTTTACAAGGAACCACCAGCACCCAATTTGTTCTAGTTTATATAACACTTACTTGTAGACAAGACATTATTAATTTTGCTTTCAGAAAACAAAAACTCAAATGCCTTACCCTAACAGGGAAGCTTAGGCAACCTCCATAGTCTCAAAACAAAAATTCCAAAACAGAATCAAAAAAAATACTCCCCCCCCAAAACAAACAACAAAAAAATCCCCAAACCAAAAAAAAAAACCAAACGCCAGAAACAAGGCTTTAAGGATTTACTTACCAAAAAAAAAAAAAAATTCAGACTGACTTCACCAAAACTATTGTTATGTTTAAATTAAGCTTTTGCCTGCTCATGCTGGGCTGAGCAAGACACATCAAGAATGCAATGTGCTCTCTCTTCTATAAGAGAGTTGGTTTAAAGTTTCCATCATGTTTTCTGATGGCACTTAAAAAGAATTTCTACAAATCTGTAGATTCCATAATTCAGTTCAGGTTCAATTAAGTACAACGTACAAGCCACAGTCATCTACTGTAGACAAGTATTCACCACAGACATTTGTAGTTGATGTTATGAAACTTTAAAGTATTTACCACGAATTTCTTTAAATGTCTTTATAATCAGAAATACTCAAGATTTCTTGCACTGTTACTGATCACAAACACTGTTGTAGCTCCATGAAAAAGTAAGAAGTGGAAAAAAAAAGCACCCCAGCAATACTTGCCCACTCTCTCAGTCTGCACAGCAGCAGCCTGGTTCATGTAAAACACTCCGATCTCGTTCCTGATATTACCCATCCTCTTTAGTACCTGTATATGCTGCTCAGGGTTTTGGGTTTTTAAATTACTGAAGAGTAAAATCTCATAAGCTGCTTCGTAACATTTACAGCTGACAGAAAGCTGACATTCCAAGTCTGTCAACAAGTCCGTAGCCCAGGCAAACACTAGAAAACAAAATGCAAAGTGTACACATCAAAGAGGATTTCCAGACAAGCTCCAATCTCTGATAGTCTGGAGGAAAAGGCCCCAGAAGATGACGCAAGTCTAAGGCCCATGTCAGAGCAAGCCTGCAGTTTCTACAGGTAAGTAAACTCCACCCATTACTTAAACAATTACCATCTTGAAGTTATTTTACAGCTCCAGGCATGTCACGGAGTACCATGACAAACTCCTGCCATACGACAAGCACGATAAGCTTTCTCCGAGGAAAGCAGAACTGAAGAGCAATAAAGCCCCCTCCAGAAACACTCCCGGTGTGTGGATTTGAGGAAGCACAAAGAACTCACATCTGTCGTAACCGAGTTACAGCAGCTATATCGGCATCGTACCTTGGCACCTGGATTCCCTATGAAGACTGTGTAATATTTCCTGATCTTCTTTGGTCTGGTAATTATACTCTTCCAGATAGGCCGCTCTGTTGTTGGCGTTCTGAGCGAGCATTAACTGGATGTCCCCGCAAAGGGTTAAGCACTGACAAAGAAACACCAACACTTCAGGAAGCATGCTGGCGCACAGACAGCAGTAGGTATCTGTTAGGAAAAAAAACAAAAATCCCACAGATGAGAGAGGGGAGGGGAGGAAAGGAAAGAATTGAATGTCAAAAGGTTTGACACAGACTGACAACGTAATTGGGTTTTATGTTACCCAGCGCATTTATTCACTGTAGGCAGACAACACACATTCCCCGAAGAAGAACTACCCTGTTTTAAAGTCGTCATCGCTCTACGCAGCTGACAGTTTCAAAAGAGCAACTATACTGTCCAAGACAAGCAGTGAAACTGGTAATTACAAATGCTAATTTCCAATTTCATTAAAGGAAAACTGACTTTCTACAGATTAACTCAGATGAAATATAGCCTGAAAAAAATAATTTTCAAAAGGTACAGCTTAAACCTAATTCTCAAGTCTTTACATGGCTGAAAGCTGAAAAATGCTTTGAGTTATTGATAAGGACATTGATGCTTTGGGTTAAAATCGAGTGTTCTTGCCTTATAAACCTTCTCCCACTCCAAGCCCCACAAATCCAGAAGCAAACCAGCAGCACTGCAGTACTAATCTACTGGTATTTTTTAATTAGTTATTTTCATTATGACAGCAATATTCTACACAGCCTGATTTTACTTCCTTCACTTTCCTCAATAATACTTGAAGATGTCTTTCACTTTAGAGGAGTACCCAAGTCAACTGATGAACAAGTTTGGTATTTCTGACAGACAGGAATTTATTTAAATGAGATGGGAACCACCAGGTATTTCCAGGAAAAAAAAACAAAACACATCTGCCGGCAGTGATAACACTTAGACCACGGAATTCTCTCTTGGTCCAACTCTCCCAGCCTGAAGTGCTCTGAAACTCCAAATTTGCACTCTTAAGTTTCCCAACCTGTCAAAATGAGAGCACTTTTCCACCAGAGACAGGAATTATCCTGACCCCCCTCCTGAATAAAGATCCACACGCTTAGTTCAACTAAATACACAGTCACCAGGCTTGTCACTGCACGCCACCAGGAGAACTCACACCCAAGAGAAGCATTTGCTATCATGACAGGTGCACATGGGCAACAGCACCGATGACACAAACATTCTAGCAGCTTACCATGGCACTGTAAAGCCAGCTTGATGTATCGCAGCGCTCTCCCGTACTTCTGTAGAATCATAGCGGCGTCAGACAGGACGTAATAAGCCTTTGACGATTTCAGAATGAGCTGGAGTTTCATTTTATATTGCCACGATCCGGGAATCATTCCCGACTGACTGGAATGCTTCCCCTTCTGAAACGAACCCACTGTAACACAAACAGAACCTCGTCAGGAAATCTCATTTCTGTAACACATGCCAGAGGCTGGACACAACTTTGTCGGCACACGGACAGAATGCACAATGCCTTACTACAGCCCTGCACAAGCAGAGTTACGCCAACTTTAATGATTGATTAATGATTCTACGATTCTAACTTGTCTGTCTCTACATTTTTCACCTGCAAAATGGGACCAAGAACTGGAAATTTTCCCCGTACCCACCTGACTGTGGGATGCTCAAATACAGCAAGCGTTCTTCGACACCACAGTGGTTATGGAACCAGAAAGAAGAGGCCATTGACTTTAGGCCCGAATGCCAAAGGACAGTTTTGTGCTGACAAAATTTTTTGGAAGGCCACTGTCTTTAGTAAGTTCTACGTGCTTACGTTATAACAAAGACACATCTAATAAAGTAACACCTCATTCAGTTAAAGACACAGAATGTACATACACCGTGCCTATATACACCGCTGAAAAGTTGTTCTCTTCAAAAATTCAGAGCACTTATCCTTTAGGCACATACATGAACACACACATTGCATAATTCGCATCATGGAAAACAAACAGGAAACACACCGGAAAAGTTTCTTCCCTATGTTTGAACTATTTTCCTTTACATTGAATTCAATCCTTATGACCTGGGTAAGTAGCACCATTGCCACTTCAGGGAAGAAGTCCAGCACAGCTCCAGAAATCAACTAAAATATATTTTTTTTCTGACCTGTGCAATATTTATCTCCCGTATTTCCCAGGAAGCACTTGTATAACCAGAAAAAGTTATCGTGCAGACATTCCCCTTGCCAGCTGGCAAGCAGCTGCAATGTGTCATCAGTTCCCAAACCATGAAGGCAGAAGACAAGAGCCTGGCTACGGGAGAGCTGAAATAAGCACCCTGTTCTTGTCGAGATGACCCAGGGAAAATTTCTCAGGACATCTTGGTGAAAATTAGTCTCACAGTCCATACTAGCAGTACCGTGCAGAATCTATGCAAGCTCAACACAATGTGACTTTCTGATAAAGGTGTTAGATTCTGTGGTATCTGATAAGAAATAAGAAAGTATAGACACAACTCCAAAAATGACGGAATAAAGAATTGCCAAAATACCCAAGACGAAATTATCTCTGCGCGATGCTTAGAGGGCTTCTCAGCCTGCAGAAAGCTCTAGGACTTCCAGAAGAGTCTTTCCTATACCCTTCTACAGCACTCCAGAGAAAGACAATAGACACACCATAGTCTGAAACTTCAGGAGTATTTAAGCAAACAAAACACCTTCTGTTTGCTACTTCCTTCCACACTTGTGGAGGTACAAGAAGGAAAACAAAATAATTAACATTTTGCATGCAATTCAGCCACAAGGTAACATAAAAGCCAGGAGTAGGAAGTTCTTCCACAAAACATCCAAGTTGCACAAAAAGAACAGAGACTGCTTTAAAACCAACCCACACAACTTAGGGTGCTCCACATACCAGAGCCCAAAGCACTGAGCCCTTGTGGAAGTCACCTGCAAGCCACACCTAAATGGGGTCCAGCAAAATGATGGGTGTGCTAGTAAAAGATGCTTTGATAAGCAAAATAACCTAATTCCTTCTCATGTTTGGAAAAGAACAGACAATATTCAGCACGCTACTTCTGCTTACGCATCAGCATCATCAGTGACTAAGTACGCTGTTTTGACAAAACTGAAGTAGCAGCAGTTTGTGCTGGCGCTGGGAACGCCTTACCTGCACACCAGTAGGACTCACCTTTGTCTAAAAATAACGCCATCTGTTTTTCCAGACACTCAGGACCACCGCTGGTGGATTCATCTTCATATTTCAGCGGGATTGGTGTGCTGGGGTCAGCAGCAGGAAGGTCACCCTCTTTTTTGACACTGCTGTCAACAGACTTCAAGCCCTGCAAGAAGAAATCCTTTAATTCACCCTGAAAGCAACATTTAGAACACACAGAGTACGTCAAGAAGCAGGTGGTAGGTGACACCAGTATTAAGCTGATGGTAAACTTACCTCCAGGACGTAGCTGAGCACCAGCCTGCAGCGCTCCTCGGTGCCGTGGCAGACAGGAAACGCACAGCTCGGCTTCGTTCCCGAGGGCAGTGGAAGAGGAAGAAGAAGACAATAAACATTCAACATACAAAATGTCAAAATTACTGGCCAGAAGATGCAAATGAGACAGAACTAAGAAAACCTGTTAACAGATCACCTGAACCCTACACTAGGAAGTGCCACAGTGTTTCTTTCCTTTACCTCAGGGAGCAATTCCCACACTCTGTCATCAACACCTGGTCCCCCTGGGTAATCCCCAAAGGCAATGCCAAGAGGAGAAGAGATGAGATGACTCCACTCCATGTGGTAAGTACGAAAGCATCCACAGATGGGCTGCAACGCAGCCCCAGGAAGACGAGGAGATTCAATACCATCCAGAAATAATTTCCTCGGACTATACATCAAAGTTGCACTTTCATCACCCTTGAACAATTCAATGCCCTTGGGGTTTTTTTGTTGTTTGTTTTTTTTAGTTTTTTTTCTTTTTAGGGGAGGTGGGGAGGGTGGTATTTTGTTTTCTTCTGTGGTAGAGTAGAAGAGGAAGAAGAAATGGGAAATCCAGTGCGTCTGCACCCATACAAGTTGTTGTATTTTCAGCTGATGGACTTCAAAGCATTATAAATTAAAATAGCAATAGGAGTTACAAATTTTTTAAGGAAACCTTATTTTTTTGCTACTCAGCTCTTGAGCAGTGAGAATCATATCCCTATAGAAGCATGACAAGCAAAACTTGAAGTAAAATGCAATGAATAGTTTTTTCACTGATCTCCCCAGGTTCTCTTATTCCTCTACTCTGTTCCAACAATAATGCACAAGAAGTGCACTGAAGGTAGCAGGGTTACTTCTGCTGATCCACATTACACCAAAGTTTCAGGAATACTGTGGTTACGCCCTCAGCGGTCCCTTCGACAGAATATATACACATTATCCATCTCTCTTTTAAAATTAGTCAAAATTTCAAGAAATTTCCAGTGACCTTAAAGACAAATCAGCGGGAAATCACAACTGAGACTAACTCTGTGGATATGAAGTAGCTGATGATCCCAGAAACAAAACAACAAACTAATGTAGATATTGCCTCAGAAAACACTACTAAGGGAAGGTGGGTATGCGCACAAACTCGTGGTCATCTACAGCTCTTGCACGTGGCCGCACTTGGCAATATTTTCTCTGCTGCCGTGACAGAAATAATTTTTTTGTAGCCAGCTACGCAGAATTATGCCATAAAGGACAATCTGCAAGATGGTAGGGGAAAAACTGTTAAACCTGCTATAGTGTAAAATTCTAAGACCTCAAACTTCACGAGCAGCTCCTGAAGAGTTTCTTTCCCCCTGCCTCTCACTTCAGTTAACTTGAAGAGAAAGCTACCAGGTAACTGAATTTCAATACCAAACCTTGCCACATGATCTGAATCTTTCAAGAAAAGCCCTAAAAAAAAATATATAATCTACAACTTCACTTACACGTATTCGATGAACAGACTTATATTTTTCTGGTACTGATAACTCTCCAACAGATTTGATTATTGCCACTGCTTTATTGTCGTCAGGTGGATCCGAACTGTTACTGTAAGAACCATTTTCATCACTGTCTGGCATTTCTTCCTCTTCTTCACTATAACTTTCATCAGAATTTCCATTTATAGGGAAGTCTGCACCATCTTCTTTTTTAGGTTCATCCAATTGAAAAAGCTCCGATAACATGTAGTTTGCTGAAGCAATGATCTTTTTAAATAACAGAAGGGGGGAGGGGAAAGAAAGGAATCAGTGATTTATTTTCAAGTTAGATTTCTCTTCTGAGAGGCACCATCAGTGTAATTTGTCTTCGAATAAGGAGTAACCAGTACGTGAAAGTAGGTATTTCATAACATGTAAATACAGCTTGTGCACACATACACTATATGACCATCTTCGCACACCAGATTTTTAAGAATATTTAAGAAATCACAAGAAAGGACATGTCAGCTACTCTGCTTGTGCACTCAGTTCCTGCCATCAAGCTGGCCCACACTTGGTTTTACCCCCCACCTTACAAGATTCTTCACCTCCTGTTTTGCAAGCGAGGGCGTAAAGGTATAAAATACAGGCAATCTGGGCACAAGACAACTTTGGTTTTTTCCTTTAAAAGAAGAAAAAAAAAAATAAGGGAAGCTCTTGACCACCCTTATTTACTTGAGTGCCACCCTAAAACTTGTTTGTCCAGATCTTTTGAGTTTTACAAATTCTCTCAAACTGCAGCATTGCTGCTTTCTGAAGAAGCTTTTACTTTCTCCGCTTTTGTTATAATTCAGGCAAGAAAGGTAAAACCTGCCATAAGAAACTACAAACCAAACGCAGCTGCTCTCTTCTTGGCTGATGCTAAAGAGGTATTTCTCTTCTCTGGACTGCTGTCACATGGGGAAAATGAGGAAGTAATGAAAGTATGTTGTGGTAGGGCTAAGCACTGAGGAGTCTGCCTTTCATTCCTTCCTGCTTCTTGGAGTTTACTTTCTGTGTACTTGCCAGAATTTCAAAACACATTGATGAATGAGGAGATATTAGACACAAGCATTTAAAAGCTACTCTGTAACTGCAGCAACAGCCACAGTACTAAAAATTTAAAGCATCAATTTCAACTTCTCAAAAACAAAACAAAAAAACTCACACTAAAACTGACAACACAATAAATAAGAGATTCAAATTAAAACTCAAAGAGGTCAAACAGGACACCAGAGCACATACTTGTACAGATAACTGTAGCTTGCTTTTTATAGTAAAAAAGGAAATAAACTATACACTGTCAGGAGAAATACACACACACACTGGTGATAGCCTAAACCAAGCAGCATCTCCTGCTGCCTCGGGTTGATTTTATACAGAATCGGAAATCCTTAAGGCAAGAGGCATCCAAGTGTAACCTCATTTCTATGTAGGACAGTTGTCCTACACAGTCCCATGCGTATTACTCCACAACCTGCCCTCCTTCTACTCCAAAGAGCAGGAGAAGAAACACCTGGAAGCCAGCTTGGTCCAGCTTCAGGCTGCTCCCCAGAACACTTCTCCACTTCCATCAAGGACGAAGAATCAAGATGAGAAACACGTACACACACTACAGGCACGCACAGGTGGACTTTGTTCCTCCAAGTGCAGAACTGCTTGGAGAAAATGTTGTTTTGGAACCATAACGCGTATGAAGCAAGTAGGAATAAACGTTAAGCCCTTTTCCTTCTACCTCAAGTTTACTTGAGGATTCAACTCACGCTCAGACACGCTCTCTCGCTCCTGTCGTGAGGAATTTTGACAGGATGACATGAGTGAAGTCTGCCTCTTGCGTAGCTCCAGGATTATGCAAACACAAAAGGGCTCTTTGGGAACAAGAGCCAAAGAGCAGAGGGAACAAGCTCCTTTTCAGAGCAGGAGAGAAGACTCATGCAGCAATGATGGTCAGTGAAGGCTACTAATTAAAACAATGAAAAGGTTCAGGGGCTTCTTTACACACAAAGCAATTTTTAAGTTATTATTTATAAATAAGTTGAAAACGTCTCCCTTGCAAAGGAAGGAAGTATCACATAAACTACTACCAGGTGTATTACAATGACAGAATTTCTATTATATTTAAACAAAGCAACAAGAACACATAAATCTTACTTGAGGATGTCTGCCATTGTCCAGTAACTTAAGACAATTAAGGAGCAATGTTCTGATAGTGCCATAGTGTTTCTTGTTCTGGTTTTTCTTCAGCATCATATTGCAAGCCACTCTGAAAGAAAGTTGGACAAAACAGTCAATCTCTGGATAACTTCTTTGTGCTAGAAGGAAAAAAAATTAAACAATGTTACTGTGAATGTAGATCTCCCAAAATTTGAGGGGACTACAAGATTGACTCAGCAACATTGCAGCTTACAAGGAGAAATGGTGAAAAGGACAACGTCTGCTCTGGTTTATGGGGGACTGAGGCTTAGGGAGCATTTCATGCCTATTCATTTCACTGAATTTTTTGGTCTGTGTTCTTAACACAAGTGCACCAAGGACTAAGTATTACAACAAAAGTCATAAAAACTCACTTGTACAGAAGAATTGCCACTGGCATTGTAAAAGGGTTTTGATATTTGTCTTCTGTCTCTTCACAAAGGGTGGTTAGGTCGTACAGCTTTACGATATCACTCCCACTTGCTGAAAGGCAAGACCTTTCATTAATCAACGTGACATTAGCATAAATCTTTTCAAACTGATTTAAATCTACGCACCTTTAAATAACCAATAAGTATGGCCTTCTTTGGTGCAATTTGATTTCAGAAAAGATAAGATATTTTGAGCAATATCTTTTATCACTTTGGTAGAAAAGTTAGAGTTTTCCAAATTGGGAATATCTTCAGTCTTGATCATTTCATACTTCTGCAAGGAATATATGTAAAAACTCAAGATTAGGATGGTTTTCTACCACCTACCTGCCCAAAATCAATAGATCAGTGGCTCTATCAGCTACTACAAGAAGAATCAAAAGTCGCTATTGTAATACATGATAATTTCTATGACTTACTTTGAAAGCAAGCACATTGTGACGACAATACTCAGTAAAAGCTCTAAAGAAGATTTGCTTCTGTGACAAACATGGTAAATGGAGAACAAAAAGGTAAAAAGAAAGTGGTGAAGGTGCAACTATTAACTTCTGTGAAACCTAGTCAGCAACTGTACGCCTCCAGGTGTGAGAGAAACTCAGCTGGTATGTGTGGTCTACTGTAAAAACAGCAAAACCAAATGAAAGCTGTTTGGTTTTCTTTGTCAGAACAGTAAGATTAGAAGGAGACCTGTTACAGCTGGAGCAAGTTCAGAAACTGAAGAACAGATTAACTAGGCATAACGCGAAGAGCCAGACTTACCTGAACAATTCCATTAACATGAAAGCACATCACAAGCTCTGGTACGTTGCATATTAAGTTGTCCAACCAATAGTCGATTCCTGTTAGCACATTTATTGGCTTGTTGTTATCCCTAAAACCAAATATTTCTAGCATTATTTAAGTCTTTATTTGCTCTTGAGAAAACATTAGGGATGTTTACAAATGGGATTTAGATTTAAGTCCCCTGAGAGTGGATAGATACTAAAAAAATCATTTGCGAATTGTTAGATTTTAAAGAGGCAACCAAGGAATTACATAAAACAGCTGTAGTGATTTCTTCAATGGAATACAGTTACATTCCCTCAGCAATTTTGAATTTTTGCCCACACTTATACTGAAGTTTTAACAAGCTTCAGATTTCACACTATTACTGACATAACTACTTAAGCAGTTCTAAAGGAACAGCAGTATTAGCTGCAACTAATTATAGCACAAGCCTTCTCCCAGACCTTCCAAAATTCCTTGCCAAGCAAGGTATTGTGAATTCCTAGATGCGTCTTAAAGGGATGACAAATGCACCAAATGTGTTTCAAGTTTTTGCTCATTCTTTGCCTGTGCACATGCAGGAGAAAAGACAAGTAACCAAGTGATCAGCAGGCGATCTCTGGAGGTCCCTTCCAACTCCAGCCATTCCACGATAAAGTATCAGTGAATAGCAAGACAAAATTAGTGACTGTAGTAGTTTCAAGTTCTAAGTACCCACACCCAACTAGCCGTTACCGAAATTGAGAATTCCAGTAGGAGAAATATTACTGTCCTCGTTCATAAAAACAGAATGGAATTAAGTACTAGCTGCACACAAGTGTTTTAACACTCGGCATCCACACCGAGCTCAGAAAAACTTGCAAACTGCCAGTACTTCCAAACAAAGATTTAGTTAGAGCCAGAAAAATCAGCAGAGCATCTCCAGTCCCAGCGCTGTGGCACGGCATTGGGACCATTTCTGTCTCCCTGCACTTTGCAGTGCCATCACCATTTAAGTCTAAAGCTTGAATTTTTATCTTTAAACTGTACATAACCATTAAGAGTCAAACAAACAAAACGCAGATATAGGTCAAGGCAGTCATATTTCTCTCCTTAACTTCAAAACTCACCTGAGTCGCAAGCTCACAGCAGGGTATCTCCCTCCTCCAAATATCGGCATATTCGATCCTACCAGCATGTGGATATCTTCAAAGGTCCACAAGATATTTCGAACAAAGTCATTTTTAAGTCCCTTCATTAAGAGGGGAAAAAAAAGGTCTATAAATCACTAGCATAAAACTTGATTCTCTAGGACATTCTGTGGAATTATGAGGAAACAAGAAGCAAAAGCAGCAAATAAAAACCAGCACATAAACTATGCTAAGCGCTCACGTTAACTTAAAAAGACTGAGATCACGGATGCCACAAAAGCTACTTCTACAGAGGAATTAGGTTTTTTTTCTCCTCTTGGTTCCAATTCAGGCCAGATTTTAAAGTGTTTCTTTAAACTGGGGGTTGAGTGTTTGAGCTCAAATTTCTCATATAGCATACCTGACTGTTTTCCCCGTCATTGAACAAAGTAGTCAGGTTTTGTTCTTTGGCGGCCGAGGCCACATGCCCCACTAGATATGAGGGTTCAAGAGGCACGCTTCTCTGTGAAAAGCACAAGGATAAGGAGTGATTCTGCTGCTTAAGTTAGGCCATTAAAAAAAAAATTGAACAACAAAAGCATACAAAAGGGACAAATCTTTACCTCTAACATCTTAAAATAAACATTAAGTACAGAAAACCTCCAATTGGTGACTAGATTTTTTTTTTTTTATAGCTAGTACCAAAATTTTGTGCTTTCTGTTCTCAGAGGCTTTGGAAAGAAATTGTAAAGTTTGTACAGAACTTTTTTATTACCCCAGGGTGAGCACTTGATTATCAGTCTTCAGAAGCAAAACCTCTATCCTGATGTCTTACTTAGAAATTAAGGAAAGATTATACTGTACAAAACACACCACACAAGCTTCTTCACATTAAATAGTCTGCTCTATTAGGCAATAGTTCCTCAAGGAGGTGGAATAGAGAAGGGGTCCTTTTTCTGAAAGCTTTTGTGTACTGAAATATTTCTCCAATTTAAAATATTATTGCCCCACAACACGTGCAGTTACAATTTTATGGATAACGTAGGCTACAGCCTTCCTAAGTTAACCAACATCTGGCACGTGAACTAGTAATACTGTTTAAGGGCAACTGTAGCATCGTTATTATATTAACACAGACTGAATACAACCGATCTTTCAACCCTTCAAAAATTTAATCAATTCCTGTATCACATTACTCAAAACCCACAGGAATTAGCAGTTTTCATAAATAAGCTTAGCCACAAACCAAAACCCTGGACTGGGGCCTAATACTAATCGTTGCTTGTTGCATAACTGCTGTAAATATCTCCCCCTTCCACTTGTGCAATCTCACAGCAAGGTATTTGTAAATGTTGCTTGGCAAACCTCTTCAGAGATCTTCATTTGCATCCTCACCTAATAAAATCCAGGGCCACCACAAACTGATTTTAACAGCAGATGCAGAACGGAAGGTCAAAACCTTAAGCTTCCAGACAGACCTTCTGAATAGGAGATTTTCCTACTTTTAGGTAAAGTCATCAATGGTTACTTATAGAATGGTTATGATTCGAAGGGACCTTGAAGATCATCTAATTCCAACCCCAAACTCTTAGCCAAACAGGTTGTTTCTCAAAAACACATAGATAAATGCGTTTAGTATTACAAAGACAGAAAAAAAAATCCCTGAAATTTGGAGCTCTGAAACACTGGCATAAGCTAAGCTGCACACACTGCCAAGTCCTCCTAATCCTCATTTCTTTCGAAGAGTACTGCAGCAGCACCTTTGGAAGCTTTTTGACATATATGCCTGCAAAAAACAAGGTGCCACTGAGAGCATTCCACACACTAACCTGGTTAGAGGCACCTGGATCTTCAGATAATGAAGAAGGCATTTCAAAAGGAGCTGGCCAGGAGGCCCTTCCTGCTTCATCACTCTCACCTGAAACGGGACCCTCCTGGTGCTGTTTTGAAGTGGAAGGAACAGGCTGAGCAGCTCCATCGCCATTAATGCTGAAAAAGCAACGTGAAAAGAGTTCAGTTGACAATACACAAACTGATCCATTTCAGAATTGCAATATTTGATGCACTGTTCTCAAAGAAGGACTTTGTTAAAAAGCCGAGAGATCTCTATATGGAGAAGCTGCTCCAGCTCCTACAATATTACAGTAGGTATCACAATCTGTCTTGTATAATGCAAGTTGTTCTTCCCTCAAACCCAGCTCTCAGAAGGAATATAGACTTATACAGTTAATTAAGTCACACTATTTTATACTTTAATTTTAAAAAAAACTTCGATTCCTGTTAAAAACATGTTATTTCCTGATCTCATCTATCAATTTCTTCTGTAGAAGTATAAATTGGTAAATATAACATTTACTTCAAGACAAGGAACCAAGCAGAAACAAGAGGTTCAGAATTCAAGACTCAGGCAGACATAAGGTTACCTGTAATACAAAAATTTAGAAAGGATAGCCTTCTGGTACCAATGTTCTTTACTCTTCTTTTTTCGTTGCCACTTCTGATCAATCAGCCTTTGATAAAACTCCTTCAGCCACGTCCAATCTCCTGTCTAGGCAATATCATAAATACAAAATTAATATCAAGAAGCATCTGCAAAGCGTCTTATTAACTTACTCATCCACAACAACAGAAGAAACCCAGAAAATTACTTTACAGCTGAACTCTTGAGTTGGTCATTTATTGGAAATGTATCTCCTAGAAAAGTTATATCCTTACCGAGAAGCTGACTTCATTAGAAAGTCAGATACATGGTAAGAGATTACACAGTAACAAATACTTAACAATAAAATTAATAAAATAGCATAGCAACACTGAAGTAACTACAGGGAAGTGGGACACAGAATTTTACTCCTACAATACCATAAACACCAGATGCAGTTCACGGGTAAACCGACTGTTGCAGAATAGAGGACATGATTCTCAAGAGTTCTGCACACTTTCCTGCTGCCTACACTCCTCTTGAAATAACGCATTTGACCTCCTGACATACTTAAAAAAAAAAAAATCAACAGTTAACCTGAGATGATCTCATGAAGAGTTCTTGAATATCCAGCTCATCCAACAAAAGCGTCCGCCCAATGCGATGTACTGCCATGCTCACGTGGGACTTGCTATAGGGGATCTTCAGAAGTTTTTTTATATTCTGGCAGGAGAAAGGAGAAGAGATAACTTTCAATTTAATTAAACTGCATTGCAAGACAATTCTTAGGAAATTATAAGCAAAGAATACACTACTAACATGGAGAGGCACAGGCAGGTAAATAAAACCTTACAGCATCGCTGATTTTAAGGCCACTCCACAAGAAGTTGCATTTGTTGAGTCAGGAATGACAGTGAGAGGGAAACCAAGAAGTCAGTATAAAACACATATACAGTTTAAACATGATCTCTCTCTGGATCATCACAACCCGGTAACATCAAAAGTGATCGAAAAAAAAAAAAAGCAAGTGGGTGGTTTGCATTTTAAAAGCTTTATCTTCACTACAGGAATTCCGACGCTTTGTCAGATACCCAGAGGAATCTGGACAGAGATCTAAAGCTGAATAAAAATCTGCCAAACACCAACACAGAGACAGCAAATGAATATGTATGTTTCTTCTTCTGAACAGCCCCATCTGCATTCTGCAGATACTACCAGCACTAAAAAAGCTGGCAAAAATCAGAAAGAAGCAGGTTGGAGTGAGGCTCTCTCTTCTAGGTAAGAATAGATGGAAGTAATCATCTTGAGAGTATTCACGTCAAAATAACCAATTTCAAATGCACAGGACAACTACATTGCAAAACTGATGCACTGCATTCACTAAATCAGGTATTTTACCTGAAGAATATTTATAGAATTCCACAGAAAGTAAGATTTTTATCTCTATTTTTCTTATACAGTGATCACAACTCCCTTAAATGACAGGGCAACAGTTAGGTGACTTGTTTGGGTTTCACTAGGGAATCTTTACTTTTCCTCAAAGGACACAAAGATGATGGAAGCCATGATAGTATCTTAAAAAAAAAAAAGTTTACACAACATAAAAAGTTCAAATGATAGTACTTAAAAAGTGATACAGACCTCTGAATCGGACACAACATCCACATCATTTCCAACTGAGTCAATGAAGTCATACGCCATCCCAAAGCTATTTAGAAAATAATACAAGTTAAGACAAACACAGTGTGCCATGGTGGACCTCTTTTTTAAACTTTATTACATCTCTGGAAGTTTTTCTTCACTCCCCCTCCCAACAAAAGGAGTCTACCTAAACATTACCAGGTGTGACGAGATTTACAGTCAATTAACAAAATTTCACAGTTACATTCTACAGGATTTTTAAAGGTATCTTCAGAAGTGCCCAGATCCAATTCCAGAACACTCTAAAAGGTAGTTTAAGTTCTGTTGAAACGGAGAAAATAACAAACAGTTTAAACTGTTTGTTAAGACAGCTAAGACAAATTAGATAAATCGAGTTTAATTTCTTTTTAACGCTAAAACCAAGAACAGTTTTCCAAACAGTTTCTCTTTAAGGCATTAAGCACATTAAATACTTCCATTTTAGCAACTCTCATTTCATTTTACCTCTTATGTTTTCTAAAAGTGGCCTAGATGCTGTGATAGATACATCCTTGTATCTTCGGCCACTGTCATTAAGGCTCCTCTAAATTACAAGCTATTTAAGTTAGACTATTTCAATGTACAGATCACTCTTTAAAACCAAAGCAAGTATTACTAGAACCCCCAACCAAAGGCACAAAGTGCAAGTGACTGGTTACACTTTCGCTATTGGCTTTTTAATACTGACACTAGAGACAGATGAAACTGCCAGCCTCTATTTGACAAACAATCATAATATCTAAAACAGGAAAAATTCATAAAGCCCTGAAAAACCTGTTACTCTGCTGGGGTTACTCTGAGGGCTGGACTGCAAGACCTTTTGAGGTCCCTTCCGACCCCTAACATTCTGTGACTCTGCTCAGAAACGTGCATCTCCTAAAATGGATCATGAGGATTTAAGCTCAGCCCCTCCACACACTGTTAAATTTCACTAACTCGTTGACTTGGTGTGAATTTGCCTGTTCAGCACAGGATTTAAGTCTATTTATAAACACTCTGAACTCAACTCATTCAACTTTCTAACAAACATCCACACTGAAAGGTAACTCTGCTTTTTGACTTTGCCCTTTATATTACCTTCTGTGTTCACTCCCAACATCACCATGGAATTTCTTTTGCCTTAGTTAGCCAGGTCCAGTTTCTAAAGACCCAGAAGAGCTATAAATTGGCTCTCTAACCTTTAAGGGAAACCACATTTGTGGTTTTTTCACCTGTTATCAAAAGCAGAACAGCTGGCTGAACCAGCCTAGTTTGATTTCGGCCAACTAACAGCCAACCAGGAGAGAACACAAAGTCAGCTGGACTATGTCAGACAAGGTGCAGACATGCAATTTTTAAAAAATATAATAGTCAAGAGCACTACCAGCATCTTTACTCATTTACAAAGGAGATATGACTATACCATACGGGCAAGAACTAAGAATAAAGAAGTAGAGGAGAAGCTCGTTGCTATGGTAAAGTCTAGTATTTTGAATCACACAGGGTTCAAGATTGCTGTTAAAATTATTCTTAAGGTCCTGGGGGGAAAAAAAAAAAAAACAGAGCCTGCTGTTATTTACCTTGAAAACGGTTTACTTTTTTTGTTGTTGCCAAGAATGGTTGTACCAGCCGGTCCCAGCTTCGCACTTTCCCGCAGCCAGTTGGCGGGCGGGAGCTTCAAATCCGTTTTCTCCTGAAGGCGGGCGAAGGCTGCTTGCGGCGGGGCGGACGAGTACTTCACCACCGCGCTGCTTTTCACCTCGTTGCCCCCAAGAAGCAACACCGACCCCTGGATTTCAAAGAGAAATTCACCTTTCGTCACTAAATAATAACTGCAATTAGAACCACAAGGCTTGCTCTGTGATGTTTTTCTCCCTGGAGGTGTTCGGGGCCAGGTTGGAACAACTTGGTCTAGTGCAGGTGTCCCTGCCTGTAGCAGAGGATGAGATAACCTTTAGGTCCAACCCAACCAGTTCCAGGATTTTATGTGATGTTTTAAGTGACCAAACCCCAGCCCCACATCCACTCGTGATTTTCTCCGGCGAGCGTTCAGGTTATTTGAGTTCCCCTTCTACCCCAACGCCTGCGTCACACGCGCGTGCCTGTTCTTTATGAGTTTTAAGGGCTAAAGCGCTATTAAGGTCAGCTCCCCACGGAAGGTGGAATTACTGAAAACATAATTCCACCAAATGCCGGAAAACTTTGTGAAAGTTCCCTAAATAAGAGTTCTTTAACTGCCGCCGCTGCCCTAAGGAGG